>NC_084801.1:134242981-134543904 GCF_963169125.1 Humulus lupulus | reverse complement strand
TGGTAGAGTCTATTTTGGAGCACATGCATCTGAATGATGAGGACATGGTATCCTACACGTCTCATTTATTGAAGAAAGATAGTCCACTAAGAGTGCATGACGTGCAACTTTAGGCTTGGACATGTATGAAAGCGGAAATAAGTAACGCAAGGATGTAAGGTCAATATTTTTTTACAAGGGATATACTTACAATTTAGAGATAGATAGATAGATAGAATCTATACCTTACAGGGTATTTAGGGATATTTGCTCCATGGTGCCTACCATTTAGCGGGTGATGTCGTTAATTGGGTAGATACATAGGATAACAAAAGACTTGATCGAGCTGGATGAGAACAACCATGCCACAAGAAGGGAGCATTATCAACAAGGAAAAAGAGGCCAAAAGACGGAGTTTGGAAAAGGTCATGTGGTCATCCTAGTGGTTACAGTCTATTCCAATCATGATTGAGGGCAAGGAATGCCCATTAGACTTAGTGAAACTATACATGCTAGACTATGAAGTGATTCTCGAGATGGACTACTTAGCAAAGTACGACGCAACCATCGACAATAGAAGGAAAGAGATGGTGTTCAAAATGCTAGAGGGTGAGCAACTCGTCTTCATGGGAAAATCATCGGGACTCTAAACACTGATAATCTCGACATTAAAGGCTCAAAGGATGCTAGCGCAAGAATGTTAAGTATTTTTGGCAAGTGTAGTTGACATTACCAAGGATTCTCAATTAAGGTCGATGGATGTTCAATTCATGTGTGAGTTCCCGAATGTATTTCCAGAAGATCTATTCGACTTTCCACTAAATAGAGAAATTCAACTCGCACCATAGAAGTCACCCATTTCTAAAGCACCCTATCGGATGGTACCAGCGGAGCTAAAGATACAACTACAAGAGTTCTTGGATAAAGGATTCATAAGTCCAAGCTACTCTCCTTGGGGCGCGCCAGTATGTTTCGCAAAGAAGAAGGATGGGAGCATGTGTATGTGCATAGACTATAGAGAGCTCCAAAAGGTTACAATTAAGAACAAGTACCCTCTACCAACAATTGACGACCTATTTGATCAATTACAAGGAGTTGCAGTGTTCTCAAAGATTGATCTACGGTCAGGGTATCATCAGTTGAAGGTGAAGGAATAGGACATTCCTAAGACTGCATTTAGGACTCAGTACGGGCACTATGAAATTCGTTCGGACTCACTAACGCCCCAAAAACCTTCATGGATTTGATGAACCAAGTATTCAAGGAATTTTTGGAAAAGGTTGTCGTGGTGTTCATCGACGACATTCTCATATACTCAAAATCTAAAGTGGAGCATGAAAAGCATCTAAGATTGACACTAAGGAGATTACAAGAACACAAATTATTTGCTAAGTTCAAGAAATGTGAATTCTGGTTGGAGAAAGTATCCTTTTAGGCAATATCGTAGCGAAGGACGAAGTTTCGATGGATCCAGCCAAGATTAAGGTTAGAAAACATTCGCCTTAACCTAAGAACGCGTCTATAGTTAGAAGTTTGTTGGGATTGATGGGATACTATAGAAGATTTTTCAAAGGATTTTCTAAGATCGCAATATCCTTCATGAATCTAACTCACAAACAACAAAATTTTGTTTGCACCAAACAATGCGAAAAGAGTTTTTGAAGCCTAAAAGAAAAGTCGATAACCGCTCCAGTTTTATGTGTGCCAACGAGAGAAGGGCAGTTTGTTGTATACTGCGACGCCTCTAAGAATTGATTGGGATTCTATTGATGCTTGAAGATAAAGTGGTGGCCTATGCCTCGAGACAGCTAAAGGAGTATGAGCAAAGGTACCCTACTCATGACTTTAATTTGACAGTCGTAGCTTTTTCTCTTGAGATTTGGAGGAACCTTCTTTATGGAGAGAAATGCAAAATCTACACGGACCAAAAGAGTTTGAAGTATTTTTTCACTTAGAAAAATTTGATAATGAGGCAATGAAGGTGGTTGGAACCTATAAAGGACTATGACTGTTAGATATTATACCACCCAGGAAAGGCCACTAACGTAGTGGCAGATGCTCTAAGTAGGCGCATTTATAGGGGTGTCTTGGCACTTAGAGGGATAGAGATGCCACTACAAAAAAAATGGTTAGGGCAGGAATCGAGCTTGTGACTAGGAGTATGTGAAGCCTCACCCTACAATCGACCTTAATGGAGCAGATCAAGGAGAAGCAAAAAGGTTATGAGATGCTTGTAAAGCAAGAAGCTCTTATTCAAAAGGATGGCAACAATGATTTTTCTATATCTAGTGGGGGAATGATGTGTTACAAGGACAGGATATGTGTGCCCGATGAAAATAAGATTAAGGGTAGTATCATGAAGGAGGCGAACAGTACACCTTATTACCTACATCCTGGGTCTAACAAGATGTATAACAACCCAAAGACATTGTATTGGTGGCCAGGAATGAAGAAGGACATAGCTGAATATGTTGCCAAATGCCTGAGTTGTCAGAAAGTTAAGGTCGAGCATCAAAGACTAGCTCAGTTGTTACAACCTATTAGTATCCCATAATGGAAATGGGAAGACATAGCCATGGACTTTGTGGTGGGATTTCCAAGGATCATAAAGCAACACGCTTAGCTTGGGTTATTATTGATCTACTCATGAAGTCGACACTTTTTCTTCTAGTTAAGACAACTTATATTGCAGATCAGTATGTATAGTTGTATGTAAAGGAAATCATGCGACTTCATGGAGTACAAAAGTCCATCATATCAGATAGAGGTTCAATTTTTGCCTCAAATTTCTGGAAGAGTCTACAAAGGGCCATGGGTACCATGCTGAAGTTTAGCACCGCATTTCATCCTCAAACTGATGGACAATCTAAAAGGATGATTCAGACCTTAGAATACATGATAAGATCATGTGTGATTGACTTTTCAATGTTCTAGAGTCGCTACCTACCGTTAATGGAGTTTTCTTATAACAATAGTTACCAGTCGACTATTAGGATAGTACCCTACGCGATGCTTTATGGATGGAAGTGCATGTCACCTCTTCATTGGGATGAGGTAGATGAAAAGCAGATACTAGGTCCTAGAAAAGTTGGGGAAGCTAGTGAGGCTGTAGAGAGAATTACGAAAAAGATGCTAACTGCCCATAGTAGACCGAAAAGCTATGCAGATCCCCACACCCCTCGAAACACAGTCTATCTCACTTTCAACAACCCAAATATTTTTCCTAAGGGCGGTTAATTACTCCAAATGATACATACGGGCCTTCATTAAGATCTTGTGCACATGGTGTGGGTAATCTATAGGCGACTTTGAATCCGACGAAGATAACTCTATGGGTTCAACACTAGGAGGTACGCTAGATGACCCATCAAATTCCACGGGATGACGTCTCATGAAGAGCACAGGTGAAAATGTGTGTGCAATGTATGAGGTGCTACAAGATACAAAAGAGCAGCATAAAAGGAGGGTCAACTATGGGGCACAGTAGTGTGTGCGTAAAGTGAACATACTAATGGATGCGAGCACAAGGCTCTGCATGAAGCGGTACTGGGGCTAAAACAACACCACTGGAGAATGGTAACTTAAACGCCCCCAAGCTTGAAAAAGTTAAAGGAATGGCCAAGGGAATACCTCGAATAGGTAAGGGATAGTTATTGGAGGCTCGTAATCATGAAGCATGCCCACCATCACCTCTGCCTCAACTCCTCACACCAAACAACGTCAAGTGCCACCGGTACCTTTATGCCTTGCACCACACGCCTACGAGAAGAAATGGGGTAGAAAGAGACAATTTTTACAAATATCTATATACAAAAATAAAAACAAAAGGAAAGAAAAACAAAGTGCTCTTGTGAGGGATAGAACCACCCATCTCTTGGAATTTGAAGACTAAGGCACCACCAAGCTAAGAGAAATGAGTGTAAGAATTGTCTTCAAGAAGAAGGCCTATTTATAGAAGGCTCAAACTCATCCTAGACATTGAACCCAATATTTGATCCATTGCCAAGAATGAAGCCTAACACTCATGTGGGGATCCATGACACCAAATGATAGGGTCACATTCAATCTCAAAGAACCATGAGGATCACCACCTCCAAAGTGTGTTTCTACATACCACCAAAGCAAAGACACAACTAACACCACCTATTCTTTGAAGACATTATACCGAAGAGTCTACCAGAGCACCTAAATGCCCTTTCATAGACTGGGGGCAGTTGTGGATGCTAAAAATTCCACACCTGTGAAAGACCCACATCTCATGTCTAAGGTCCCTTGAAGGTCCAAAGCAATCATGTTTAAAGCCATGTTGGTCTCTTGAACCAGTGTTCAGACACTATGAGAGTAGAAATATAAAATGAAGCATAAACCAGAAATGCATGAGCATCGCCAGCCACCTCACACGAATCAGCCTGCTCCAGGAGTGCCTCAAGCGGGCTCGTCCCTGAAGCATCTCGCGTCGATTAGCGAACTCGTCTTGCACACCTGACAGTGCCTCACGCAACCTTGGTGCATCACAAAGCCCCATCATTCCTCGACCACACAATAGGCACCTCATGAGGCCATCATGGCTCAGCCATACAGCAGTGCCTCGCACTCCACTCGGTGCCTCACCTACCCAGCAGCGCCTTGCACGCCAACAGGAGCCTCGCAAGGCCATCACACCTCACTCACACAACCGTGCCTCATGCTCCAATCGATGCCTTGCCTATAGGTAATGCCTCGCACGCCTCTTGGCGTCTTGCAAGGCCATCGCACCTCACAGGCCTTCGTGCCAGCACCACGCGAGACAACCTCACCTCACCTAGTGATACCCACTCTGCTGATGAGGCCTTGGCTCATAACATGAGCCTCGTGCCTCCAGTGGGGCATCCTTCACTTAACATTCAGTTAAGCAACTTTACAAATCTTACTAGAGCACAATAACTTGTTCACAACAAGTTCCCAAGAAGAAAGCATAGAGTACTTTAGGTACGTATGTGCTTGGAAAAGCACAGAGTACTAACCAAGTGCCCACGCCAGGGAAGTAGTGGTAATACAAAGATAGTACGTGGTAAATTCTCTACTACCATGCTCCAGACATCTATACCATATAGGTAGTGGTGGTACAAAGTAGTACAAAGGTTGAGCATTACCTTCTGATACCTGACATGTACTGGACCCGACCGCCACTCCCCCAACACCACTACCACCTGGTCCATGATTATTTGTGGCCTGTAGATGACTCCTTCTTTCCCTTCGAGACCACCATGTATTAGGAGCCAACAGTGCTCAGACTATTCTAAGAGCAATATACATGTTTTCTTCCATTACTTTTCTGCAATTTTTCTCTAAACCTCTAAAAGTATTCCTAGGTTCATAAGTTTCTTGTTAATTCTTTGAATTTTCTGACCTTAATTCGTTGATGAGTTCTCACTGTCAACAATATATATATAAGGTGCTTCAAAGGTTCTCAATGGAGAATATCAAGAAAGGTCAGTTACCAACCAGAAAAGGAATTGCTCTTTCCAAAGAGTAATGTCCAAAGATATCTCAGGAAGAGGAGGACATGAGAAAGTATCCCTATGCTTCAGCAGTTGGGAGTCTGATGTATGCTATGTTGTGTACTGGGCCCGACATATGCTATGTCGTGGGAATTGTAAGTCGTTATCAATCAAATTCTTGTTTAGAACACTAGATTACAGTAAATCACATTTTCAAGTATCTATGGAGAACGAGAGATTATATGCTTGTATATTCAGGGGGTGAGTTAAACCCTACTGAATACACTGATTCTAATTTCCAATCAGACAAAGATAGTCATAAGTCGATGTTTGGGTGCGTGTTTACTCTTGGTGGAGGTGTTGTAGTCTAGAGAAGTAATAAAAAATCCAGCATTGCAAATTCAACCATGGAAGTCGAGTATATAGTGGCTTGTGAAGCAGCTAAGTATGCAGTTTGGCTTAGGAATTTCTACACTAATCGGGAAGTATTTCCAGTTATGGAGAAGCAACTAATCATGTACTGTGATAACAATGGAGCAGTAACTAACTCTATGGAACCTAGTAACCATAAAAGACGAAAGCATATAGAAAGGAAATACCATCTACTAAGAGAGATTGTGCACCGAGGTGATGTGACAGTTATGAACATAGCGTCCGAACAAAGCCTAGCAGACTCGTTCACAAAGACACTTACTACAAATTCATTTATGGGTCACCTATGCAATATGGGATGGAGATAGATGCCTTACTTTCTTTGAGGGTGAGTGGGAGATTGTTAAGGTATATGCATTAAAAGAAAGTGAAAATACATTTTATTGATTTAAATAAAAGTACAACTTTATTATATTTGAATGTTATCATAGAATTCATGATGTATGTGTTTTCGCTACATGACACGTGGAAATCAGGAGTAATTTGCGACAAGTCATGAAGTTCTCAGAGTGTGAGCTCTTTTGGGAAATCCTGCCTTGCCAAGCCGTGGATGTCTCCAGTGAGGCCATGCCCCAAGGTCTGCCCTCAAGACGCAGATGTCTCTAGCTGAGGCCACATGCCAAGCCTATCTCCAAGTCATGGATGTCTCCAAGTGAGGCCACACCTTGAGGCCTGTCCTCGAGGTGAGGATGTCTCCAGGTGAGGTCATCTCCCGTGAGGCTCTCTTCACTCGTCCATTTCTCATATTCAAGATACTAGTCCTCGTACCTGTAGTTAATTCCAGGTGTCAGTCACTGCAGGTATTGGCCACCATTAGCATTTCCCATACACGCTAGACATGGGCAAACGTGTGCCGCACCCTGACAATCAGAAATATGTTCTCTATAAAGTTGGTACACGACTTTCTGTAATAGGCCTTGTGCAATCTGCCTGGTCGTAGTCTTTATTTAGTGCAACCCTTCTTGTATTAATTCAACATTAATACCCTCAAATGGGGGAATTTGTATTAAATATAGATGGTTAAAATTAATGACCCCAGCCTCTACAAATAGGAGTGGGGAATCTCATTGTAAGGGGTTTGGATTTTTAGAGAGAGAAACTATGTAACTCAGTGCAATATATATATATATATGCTGCCTGAGAACCACCATTGAAGCTTGCTAAAATAAGTTTTAAGTGTTTTTTAATATTTTTTTTATACTCTCAAATTTAGTTGATAGCGAAAAAGATAGTCAATATTTTGGTGCTTTCATTAAGAGCTTGGAGAAAGCTTGAAGAACATAGTCATGGCGACAACTCAGAGAAACGCACCAGACGATGCATCTCCTCCTGCCGGAGTCGAGGGAGGAGAAATCAGCCTTCCACCATTGCCAGACCTCCCTGAGATGGTGGAAGCCTACGATGAAAATGTTGAATACAACAGGATGTACGACGAGTATTATAAGGAGGAATACCCCCAGTCCATGGATGCGGAGGAGATGCCAGAAACTCAGCAGCAGAAACTCAAAACCCATGAGGGTAATATTGCTGCCCTACAAGGGATGGTTAACGCCATGAGGGCTACTCTGTGCACCCAAAATGGAGTGCCAACTGTCAACCCAGTCGGTGTGCCTCCAGAGCACCCAGCTGATTTGGCACAATATCCATCAGCTGGCATGCCCCCCATGCACAAAGTTGGAGTTGGAGCCCCACCTATGCCATAGGAGCGTGGCCACAGTATGATCGACAACAACCCTGCTCCAAAAGAAAAGAAGGCTCATCGGAATCCCAAAGACAACCAGGCCTCGACACTAGCTGATAATGGTAAAGGCCTAGGTGCCCGAGGACACCGCTAGGTTGTCAGTGCCTGTAAAGCCCATGACGTTATGCCAAAGCGTGCCAATACAGATCGTATGAGGCCTGAAGGTGGTGTCCCCCTAGCACCTCGCCATTACCATGGGAATAACGGTCAAGGATCCATAGGCCAAATACCTCTGTTAACTGAGATCACGGCATCAGCATCTCGGTTAACAATGGAAAGGTTAAGTGTGACGGAGAAACGGAAGTAGCATACCCCGAGGGCAGTGGTGCATTCTGAGGGCAAACTGACCTATGAGAAGGCTTGAACGCTCATAGGTGTAACAAGGCTTTCAGGCGCGAACCCAAGAGGAAGGACCAATCAGACCTCCGGGATAGCCTCAATGGCCAAAAGAGGTATAACCCGACATAGAGAGCTTAAAGAGGATAATGATAAGAATGGTCCGACATCAGGGCCATGACTCTGACTCGGAGGATGAGGATGGGGAGCCATATGCTCCTCACACTATAGAAGCCCCATTACCATGAGTCTGTAAGATGCCTGCCATCACGTCCTATGATGGCAGCATGGATCCCACCGATCACCTTTCGAAGTTCAATAGGTTGATGTCGATGCATCACGTCTCCGAAGACGCCAAGTTTCATGTGTTCTCGATAACCTTGACAGGACCAGCAGATGAATGGTTCAAGAAGCACAGGTCGAGATCAATTTATTCATGGCACTAGCTGTCGTCTTCATTCCGAAGACAATTCATAGCAGCTCGAAAGGAAAGCTTTGAGGTCAATTCTTTGACCAACACAAATCAAGCACCCTTCAATACCCTCAAAGCTTACATCAAGCGCTTCAAGGTGAAGGTTGCGAGGACCGAGAGGGTTGACGATGGCTAGCAAATAATGGCCTTCCAGGCCAGTATCCATGCAGGGTCCACATTGTGGGATGACCTCCAGCAGAGAGGGTGCCAAAGGCTTGACGACTTCATTCATCGAGCACAAGAATATACCAGTTGGGAAGACGCCCAGATCAAAGCATTTGGGGGACCTGTCGACTTTCCCACTCGTACGATGCCTGGCTCCATGGCTTCGAGGACCCAGTATCCACCCTACGATCTTGTAAAACCAAGTATGGGGGGAGCCCAGTCCAGTCCAAGCGGTCCGTCAGCTGGCTTTAGTGCCATGCCACCTGCTGGTTTCAGTGCGGCTCTGACAAAATATGGAGCAGCGCCTACTGGATATAGTGCTTATTAGCCTGAATTTAGTGCTAGAGTTGCTGCTCCAACCAAGTCTGCCATACCCAGCCAAACCCCAAGAAGAATTAGACATAGGGGTAAAGGAAAGGGAAAAAAACCCAATGGAAATGGGGCAGTACAGACATGACAAGGAACTACCCCCGATGAGAAGTAAGTCTCATAGTACTCCAAGTATACTAACCTAGTGGACTCTCAAGAGAACATCTTGTGGCCACAAAATAGCACATTCATTACTTGAAGCCACAGCCCATTCAGAGAGACAGGGAAAGGTGAGACCCCAACAAGGTATGTCGTTTCCATAACGATGTGGGGCACCACACAAATGAGTGTCTCCACTCAAGGGTGAGATCGAAAACCTCGTCAAACTGGGAAACCTCCACCAGTATGCTCAAGATGGAGAACGCCAGGCCCAGGCCCTGATCATGGTAACTCCCACACAGCTTTCAGTCCCCAAGGTTCCGGGTGCGATGCCCGTAGCTCCACATCATCAGATAGTCCACGGACCTCCCCCAGTGAATGGGGGAGTGGGGACCATCTCCAGAGGACCCCATTTGGGGGGCACCTCTCGAGGCTCGCATAATAGGTATGTGCAGGCCTTGAACCATGACGATGAGGTGTTGGCATGAGCCCAATTTCTAGCTCAAATGCCAAGGATCACCGACCAAGTCATCACATTCTTCAAGGACAACTTTCAAAGAGTGCACTTTCAACACAATGATCCTTTGGTGATCGAGAGCCAGGTTTCCAATAAGATGGTGGCTCAGATGCTGGTGGACAATGGGAGCTCAGTGAACATCCTATTCAAGTTAGCCTACGAGAAGTTCTGGTTGACCACAAGCGACTTGTCCCTATTCTCCTCAACTCTATATGAGTTCTCGGGGGAAGCTCTCGTACCGATGGGCCAGATCAAGCTACCCGTGACGCTTGGAGAGTGCCACACCAAGCGTTTAAGTACTACACCTAGATAGTGGTGGATTTCTCCTTGGCATATAACACCATCTTGGGGTACCCGGCCTTGGTGGAGTTTGGGGCGGTAACCTCCATTCGACATTTGTGCATGAAGTTCCCCAATGGACTCAGGGATTGGCATTTTTCTAGGACACCAAAAGAGGTGAAGCAATGCTACAATGTGTCCCTCAAGCAAAAAGTAATGGCGGTCGAGTCATTGGCTTCGAGCAGCCTCTTCTCGAGGAGGTGGAGGTGCACGTCGTTCAGTTTTTATGAAACCAACAAGTTGGACCCGTAGGTTCAGGAAGAGAGGGCTATCGAACTCATGGAGGAAGTCGAGGAAGTGGCCCCTGATGCCTCCATCCCCGAAAGGAAGACCAAGGTTTGAAGGAATGAGAAGGCAGAAATCCGAGAAGCACTAGTGGGCTTTCTCCGGGGAAATCGGGATGGTTTTGCCTGACCTCACTCCAACATGACTGGCATTGACCCAAATATCATTTTTCATGCGTTGAATGTTGATATGAACATCGCTCTGATTCAAAAAAAAAGCGAAGAATGTTTTATCCAGATTAGGGCAAAAGCCTTAAAGGTGGAGGTAGACAATCTACTAGCAAACAGATTCATTCAGGATGCCCAATACCCCAAGTGGGTATCAAATCCGGTCCTCGTACCCAACGCGAATGGCACCTGAAGGACCTACACAGACTTCTCTGACTTTAACAAGGCTTGCCCTAAAGACTATTTGCCCCTACCAAAAATAGATCAGATGGTCAACGCCACCTCATGGTATGAGCTCTTGTCATTCATGGACGTGTACTCGGGCTATAACAAAATTTCCATGCATGTCGCGGATCAAGAACACACTAGCTTCTGAACTGATAAAGGAGTTTACTACTATAAAGTGATGCCCTTTAGGTTGAAGAATGTTGGTGCCACCTACCAAAGGCTCATGAACCGTATGTTCAAGGAAAATTTGTGACAGAACATGGAGGTTTATGTAGACGACATGCTGTTAAAGTATAGAACAGCCCCCGACCATGTAAAGGACCTGCTAGAAGTGTTTTTAGTACTTTGCAAGTTTGGGATGAAACTAAATTCCAAGAAGTACACTTTTGGGGTTGCCTCCGGGAAGTTCCTGGGCTTTATTGTCAGTGCACAAGGGATAGAGGCAAACCCCAAGAAGATTCAAGATCTGGTAGATATGCCATCCCCCCGAAAGCATAAGGATGTTTAGAGCCTCACCAGGATGATCACTGTCCTGAGTTGCTTTGTTTCCAAGGACACTGACAAGTGCATCCCGTTCTTCAACATACTTCGAGGAGGTCAGAGGTTTGAATGGACAGAGAAGTTTGAACAGGAATTCCAACAGCTGAAGGCGCTCATAGCAAACCCACCTATCTTATCAAATCCCATAGTGGGAGGACCCTTCCTGCTTTACATAGCTGTCTCAAATAATGCCACCAGTATCGCCTTACTACTCGAGGAAGGCCTCATCCAACATCCCGTGTATTACGTGAGCAAGAGGCTCCTCTGATAGGAGTCCAGATACCTGCTAATGGAGAAGCTGAAATTTTTCCTAATTGTAGCTTCTCGAAAGCTAAGGCCCTATTTCTAGGCGCATCCCAACAAGGTCCTCTCGAACCATCCCCTATGGTAAATCCGCCAAAAGCCGGAGTCATCTAGAAGACTCCTCAAGTGGTCGGTCAAACTTAGTCAGTTTGACATCACTTATCACCCGAGGACTATCATAAAGGGGCAGGTGTTGGCAAATTTCATCGCTAAATGCATGGGAAACCACAAGAGACCTGGGGATGCCCTAGTGATTGGGCCCGTAGGGGACAAGAATTCATAGCCCTCTGAGATTTGGTTCGACGCCTCAAAAAATGAAGCAAAGTACGAGGCACTCATTGGGCTCCAAGTAGCACTTGAGCCCAAGGTCGAGAGCCTCGAGATTTTCACTAACTCCCAGCTTGTAGTTAATCAGATACTCGGGGAGTACCAGGCCTGGGGGACAAGAATGGTCTCTTACTTGGAAAAGACCCAAGAAATTCCACACAACTGCAGAAAATTCACCATTCGACAAGTGCCATGGAAACATAACTCTAATGCTGATGCCCTGGCCAAACTTGCAACCACCAAGGATGTTGAGCTAATCAATGTAGTCCCCATTGACCACTTAGCTTCGATGAGCATCTCAGCTCTCAAGGAAGTAGAAGCAGTACAATCCCAAGACAATTGGATGGAGCCCATAGTGAAATATCTTGTCTTAGTGGAATTACTGCAGGATAAGAAAACAGCTCGGAAGCTGCTTTACCAAGCACCAAGGTACGTTGTCATGGATAGCAAACTGTATAGATGAGGATATTCATTGCCCTTGCTCCAATGTGCATTCAGACAAGAAGCCAATCTGATACTACATGAAATGCATGAGGGCTTTTGTGGGGACCACGCTGAGGGGTAGAGCCTCGCCAAGAAGATCTTGAGACAAGGATACTTTTGGCCAACCATAAATGGAGACGCAATGAACTATGTTAAGAAATGTGACAAGTACCAACGTTTCGCCAATATACCTCAAGCTCCTCCAAATGCGCTCACCCAAAAGACCAGCCCTTGGCCCTTTGTTGTCTGGGGGATTGACCTTATCGGGTCATTGTCCACGAAAAAAGCAGGAGTGAAGTATGCAATAGTGGCAGTCGAATACTTCACAAAGTGGGTCAAGGCTGAGCCACTCGCTACAATCACCTCTAAGGAGCTGGACATCATCATCAAGAACATCGTTTGCCGCTACGGGATCCCAAGGAAAATAGTCTCTGATAATGGCTTACAATTTGACAATAAGGTATTATAGACTTGTGTCAACGGCACAGGGTTGTGAAGAGCTTTTTCTCTATGGCCCACCTGCAGCCAAATAGTCAGGTGGAAGCTGTAACGACCCAAAATCACTAATAAGGTTTTAGGTATATGTGTGATTTAATGGTTTAATTCATGATTAATATGATTATATGACAATGTGACATGCATGTTTGTGAATATTAGATATACATGTGGGCCCTTTATAGCTTATAACAGCATATTTGTAATTTTAGCCCGTTGAAGGCATAAATGTGATTATATGTGATAAATTGTTGAGACCACATTATTATGTGGATTTATTTGCAACATATGGCTCGAGACAATCCTAGTGAGCGGATTGGCGAAATAGTCACAGCGGGGTTCAATACTCGGCTCGAGAGGGGCCTAGGGGTATTTCTAGGAATTTAGAGAATAATTTGGAAATTATTGGACATTGAATAAATAATTTGTAATTAATTGGATGACGTGATTAATGAGTAAATGTTCGGAATATTTGAGGAATTAGCGGTAACTGAGGAAATTAACCATTTTACCCCTAGGAACAACTTGAGAACTAGTGACCTTAGAAGGGCAAAAAGGTCTTTTGTTTAGAGATTAGAGATATACTCAGGTTTAGAAGTCAGTAGAAGTTTTATAAAATATTACGAAATCTCCTCTTTCTCTCCCACGTACTCTCTCTCTCTCTCTCACTCTCTCATTGTGCTTGATGTGGGAAAAGCTAAAGGAATGAAGGGTTTGAACGGAATTTTGTTGGGAGGTCTAGAGGAATTGAAGCTCTCAACCAAGGAATTCAGCGAAGGAGCTTGGGGGTTTAAGCTCAAGGTTAGAAGATTGAAAGCTGGTGGAAGATTCAATCATAGCTAAGGCAAGTTCTTATTCTTGGTTATCTTAAGAAAGATTCTAATTATTTGGATGGTTTTAGACTGTGTCTTGGATAGAGAATTGTTGCTGAATTGGAGCATTAGCTTTAGTAATATAACTATGGTTTTGTGTTTGATTGAGTAATCAAAAGCCTTAAGTCGTAGCTGACCTGGTTTTGAATTGGGGAGGTTTGTTTAGGTGAAGTGCTGGGAAAAATTGGTTGGGAAATGTGTGGACCGAACCCAGAATTTCTGGGCTCGAAGGGGCATGCTGCAACCCAGCCTTGGGGCACCGCGGTGCATGTGGCCATTTTGGCCTGGGTATGCTCTCTGAGATGGGGGCGAGCCACGACCAGGAGAGCCAAGTCGCGGCCCGCCTCCCCTTTGGCTTGGCTCCTTGCTCTCTGACTTGGGGGCAAGTCATGACTCGCCTGGGCATTTTAGCCTTTGAATTGTTTTTAGAATCGGTAAGGCTCGAGGGTTCGAACCTAGGCACTCGGGACAATTTCTACTACCCGGTTTGGTAGAAATTGAGGTCCTGGAGGCTAGTTTCTGTCTCCTAAGTATTTATTTAGATTGGAAGTTAATAATTATCCATTGGACACTATAACTAGGTTTATCACCAAGGCTCGAAGCTAAGGATCATGCTTGGAACCATTCCTTTATCTCCACTTAGAATTAAGGGTAAGAAAACTACACCCTTGTATGGCTATGTTGGGACTGAGATTCCCTGTATTTGAATACATATGTTGTACAACTGTGATAATGCCATGTGAGCATGAAATGAACGGCCTAAGAGTGCTAGGGGCTGATAATTTGCGCACATGATGCGACTCGGCCACTATGAGCTGGGGTCAGCTAGATAAACACTAGACTCGACCTAAGTGAGCCAGAGTCAGTGGATTAAATAGAGGGTGCGGCCTAAGGGCGTCGACCCTGAGTATTGCATGTTGATTGAGATGAATTGTTGAATATAAATGTTTTCTATTGGTAGCTTGATTCCATGGCTTGTTGAATATCTGGTTAACTGTCTTGTGAATTAATTGATTATCATCATTGATTATGTATTATTGCTATGGTTTTCTTCCTGGGCCTTGGCTCACGGGTGCTATGTGGTGCAGGCAAAGGCAAGGGTAAGCTGGACCAACCATGAGTTGGAGAGCTCTGGGACGAGGTGTACATTTTCAGCTGCTCGTCCACCATAGCCATGGGAAATTACAGGGATAGAAGCCTAAAAACTTGTATTTTTCCATTAGAGTGGCCACTGAATGTATATAACTTTTGGAGTTTGTAAATTGTCTTTTAAACACTGTTTTTGGGATCCCATGTACCAAACATATATTTTAATGAAAATTAACCGTTTATGATCAAAATCTTTTAACCCTAACCTTATTTTGACTTTAGGATCACGTTTTATTCAAATTACTTGATTAGCAAGTCTGGCACTATTTTAAATACACAGTGTAACGGTCTCGATTATCCAGGGCATTACAGAAGCAGTCAACAAGACGCTCAAAGCCACCTTCAAGAAAAGGCTTGAACAGACAAAAGGCGCTTGGCCCAAGGAGCTGCCTAGGGAATTGTGGAGTTACCGCACCACTGGCAGGACCTACACTGGCCACTCGTCATTCTCTATGGCCTATAGGTATGAGGCAATGCTCCCAATTGAGGTGGCAATCTCCATACACCGATGGGAAACATATGATCCGACTACAAACAACGCTTTACTCTGAGAATCCCCGGACCTTGTGGAGGAGCTCCGTGAAGTTTCTCAACTTCAAGTAGCATCCTACCAGCAGAAAGTAGCCAGATATTTCAACTCTAGGGAGAAGGATAGAAAGTTTGGGGTCGGAGATCTAGTGTTTCGAAGAGTCTTCTTAGCCACCCGAGACCACGGTGCATGTAACACCCCATGTTACTATGGCTACTTCCTAGATTGATGGCTGGCCCTACAAACCAACACGAGTCTTTCCAACGTGCTTTTTCCTCACACGTACGCTTCCTGTGAAAACTTCCCAAGAGGTCACCCATCATGAGACTACTCCAGGTAAAGCACGCTTAACTTTGGAGTTCTCAAGTGATGGGCTACAAAAAAGAAGATGCATCTTGTTGGCATAGGTAGTACCTATAAATCCATTTAAGCTCTCTTCAACGGTGTAGTCCCATACCTACACAATTTTGGAATCATCATACTTGACCTTCCCTAGGCGATGTGGGATTGCACAGCTTTTACTGGGTCTTTCCCCCTGTGGATCACAAGATTTTGACTATCACGATCATCCTCCCTTAAGGGTCCAACGTCCCCGTTGACCACACTTCAGGCTAGGTCAAGGCTTTGATACCATTTGTAATGCCCCATGTTACTATGGCTGCTTCCTGGACTAACGACTGGCCCTGCAAACCAACACGAGTCTTTCCAGCGTGCTTTTTCCTCACTCACACGCTTCCTGGGAAAACTTCCTAGGAGGTCACCCATCGTGAGACTACTCCAGGTCAAGCACACTTAACTTTGGAGTTCTCAAGTGATGGCTATTGAAAAGAAGATGCATCTTGTTGGCATAGGTAGTACCCATTAATCCATTTAAGCCCTCTTCAACTGTGTAGTCCCATACCTACATAGTCTTAGAATCATCAAACTTGACCTTCCCTAGGATATGTGGGATTGCACAGCTTTTACCCGGTCTTTCACCCTGCGAATCACGGGATTCTGATTGTCACAGTGCAGGAGTGCTGGGACCTAACTGGGAGGGCCCATACCAAGTTGAGAGAGTTGTATGTCTGGGGACATAAAAATTAGCCCGACTGATTGGGGAGTTGATACCCTACACCTAGAATGTCGAGCACCTTCGCCGGTATTACCAGTGATATGAGAAATAAATTCATTTATTTTTATAATTTCCATGTAGCCTCTGAGCCCAATTAATGAAAAATGTGTAGACAAAACATGGTAAAAAAATTGAGAGATCCTGCTTAAATTTTTTAGTTTCCTTTATTCTGTATGTACTACTCCCAGAGCACCCACTCGTAGGCCTGGATAAGTGAATACAGACTAGTCTACAATCACTTGGGCAGCCTCACAGAGTACCACACCTCGCAAAGGATGACCTATGAAACTAAGCTTGTCAAAAGCGAAGTAAGCCAAATGTCAATACCCCGAGAATAGAAAAACCTTGGAAACTAAGAAGTCTTGAGTCTGAGACCCAGGAAACTAAGTTTTTCCAGAGTGGAGTAGGCTTAGCGTCTATAGAATAAAGACTAAGAATTCTAGTAGCGTAAGAACAGAATTAGGTCACCTCCCGTGCACGCCTCGCCCGAGGAGTACTGACCAAGTCCTTAGATCTCGATATGCAAACAGAAGACCAAGCCCCCTGAGGCATGGACTTGGATTACCTCCTGTGGACATTGAGCCCGAGGAGCACTGACCAAGTCCTCGATAAGCCGCAAGCAAAAATAGCATCAAGAAGTCGATGACTTGGGAAGCTAAGCTAGTCAACGAGTGAAGTGTCCCTAATGTCATAAAACCACATAGCTATCTCACAAGTGAAATACTAGTGCAAAATAGACCCAAGTAATGCGAGATTTGATTTAGCATATTCTCTCAAGGACAGTGCGCACCCGTGGAGTGATAGCCAAAACCCAATCCTCAAGATGTGAACAGAAGCCCAATTTGTCCGTACTCGGGCACGAGCCTAAGTCGCCTTTGACTTAAGCATAATACTCTGCAGGAGCTTGCACTAGTTTCCCCAAAACAGCGCGAGAATGGACTTAGGGTTACCTTCCGTGGATTCCGTGCCCAAGAAGTAATAACCAAGTCCCTCGATCTCGAGGTGCGAATTAGGTACCGAGTCACTTGCACTCAGAGTCAGGAGTCGACCTTAAAAGTAAAATCATGGGTTGTGCGAGAACAAACTTAGTTCACCTCTCGTGGGCATTGTGCCCGATAGAAGCCAGAGTCAATTAAACTCAAAGCTAGACCTCGAGTGATAAAACTCGAGTGAAAAAAGAACCTAGTCTAATGGCGGGGAACTTAGTTACCTAAACTAAGGATGATGAATTCACGACTTCCACATGATTAGGTCTCGAGTTGTGTACTCGGGGAAAAATCGAAAGGCTCTAGCTAACCCATTGGTGTCCATGTACCCAGGATCAGGTTGCTTAGTGTGAATGACCTCCTAAGGACTCGAGTCATTGGGACTCGGTAACACAAAAAGACATTAAAATTAATTTTAAGAACATCGAGCCTGGAAGTCAAAATTAAATGCCTTAAGCATCAAGCATTAAGACGAAACCCTATAGTACAAGACTTCCTAAAAGCCTGAGTCGTTGAAACTTGAAGGTGTAGGATAGCCAAGTGCCCTCACTTAACATGGCATCAAAGTTACTCTTAGGAACATGATCCTAAGAAGAAACACTAAATGCATAAGCGTCTAGACACTGGCAAGAAGATCCTCAAGCTCTAAGTACCGCATGCGGGCCCCGTCTTGAATCATCGGAACTCGAGGACGCAGGGAAGCATCAAGTATCACTTGACTTCGCGTTAAACTTACTCTCGAGGACCATAAGCCTATAGAGCAACACTAAAATGCCTAAAATTGTCTAAGTACTAAGAGAAGTCGATCAAGACTCGAATCTTTGAGACTCGAGCACAAGAGTTAAGTCGGGGACTTGGAACTCTCGTGAGTTATGTTACGTTGAGTTGAATTAACAAAGTCCAAGTTTCCTATTTACTAAGTGTCAATTCGATGATAAGAGTGTAATCATGGCAATAAAGTAGTGCAAGCTGCATATGTTTAAAAGGAGAAATATTTACAATAATTCTTGGGGGCTTGAGCGCTGATTGTTTATACCCCAATAAACTAAGGCACGCAGGCCTACTTAGCTAATTTTTTGGTATATAGGACTAAATTACTAGGGCCCTTGGCCTGGAGGAACCTCTGCCACCAACTCGATTAGATGATCGGCCTTGGGGAGGTGACCCGCCACCGCAGCTTCCCTCTCCTGGGCCTCCCTGGCCTTCTCCTCCTTAAGGCGTGCCTCGAGCATTATCCTCATATTGGGCTCCTCGGTGAATGAGAGATTCATGTCTCTATTTCTATACCACACAAAAAATATTTTATCATCGGATATCACGTCGAGGTCCTTTTCCAGTTCCTCTGCTCAAAGATGAATGTCTTCAGCCTCCCTCGCGGCATCTTCGACACAAGTGGCTGGATGTGCAGCGTCCTCCTTGGCCTTAACTAGCTCCTCATCGTGGGCTAAAGACTTCACTCAACTCAATTAGAGCTCTTCATAGGCCTTAGCAAGCCCCTCCTCCACCGCATGGGTGCGGCTCGTGGTGTCTTCTAATAACTTGGAGGAGGTGTCCTCCAGAGTGCAAATCATTGACTGCTCGGTGACCAACATAGTCTCCATCTCATGAACACGAGCCCTCATGTCCTCCACTTTCTTTTGGGGTCTTGAGTACTCCTCCAGCAGGACTGTGGTTTCCTAGAACTGCTCTAGCTCTTCCCAAGCCTGATCCAGCTCTTTCCGAGCCTCCATCAACTGAAAGGACTACATCCTTACAATGTCTCCTAGTTGTCGATTGAAAGTCGCAGTTTTCCAATTTAAAATATCAAATCAGTAAAAAGGAGACGATGAAATACATAATATTGAGATGAACACTTGAATACTTACCCTTTTGGATGAGTGACAGCTGGCGGCTATCAAAGAAACTTCATTGTCACTGCTACAACAAACGAAACTGTGAGATAACATGTCGCATAAGGACCCCGCTATCCCTTGAAGGAGCTCCACGACAAGCAGAGCAGTCAAACTTATTCAATTCGACATATCATACCACCAAAGGACCACTTCATCACAAAGTGCACAGGAATAACTGAAGGGCCCGAGGAAGCCCTTTCTACTGGGCCTATATGGAAGTATTATGTGGACGGGTCGTCCAATGAGAATGGGGCCAAAGTAGGGCTAATCTTTGTATCACTTGAGAGGAATAGAATTCACAGTGCCCTAAGATCTAGATTTGATATCTCGAACAATGATACTGAATATGAAGCCCTCTTAGCCGGATTACAAAATGCCTGGGAGGTAAAGCTGAGGGACATGAAATATACAATCATTTTTAGCTAGTGGTTAATCAAGTCCTCAGAGAGTATCAAGCCCAAGATAAAAAGATGGTTGCCTACCTAGCCAAAGCCCATGAAATGCTACATAGTTTCAAGAAATATTCTATCTTGCAAGTTCAATGGGAGCAGAACTTCAATGTCGATGCTCTAGGAAAGCTAGCTACTACCAAGGATGTGGAGATGCTCAAAAAGGTCCCAATTGATTACTTGTCTTCTCCAATCATCGTAGAGTCCAAGGAAGTAGAAACAATATAGCCTCATGACAGTTGGATGGTGCCAATCAAGAAATACCTTTTCTCAGGAGAACTACTACAGGACAAGAAAGTGGCTCGAAAGCTACTCTATCAAGCTCCTTGGTACATGATCATGGATGGAAAATTATATAGGCCAGGATACTCATTGCCATTACTTTGGTGTGTGTCCGAGCAAGAAGCAACATTCATTCTCAAAGAAGTGAACAAGAGCTTCTACGAAGACCACGTTTGGGGTCAAAGTCTTGCAAAAAAAAAAATCAGTGACAACGGTATTTTTGGCCCATGATGAATAGTGACTCGCTAAAGTATGTCAAGTAATGCGACAAATATGAGCTATATGCTAACATCCCTCGAGTTGTACCTAATGATCTCACTCAGATGACAAGTCCATGACCCTTTGCAATCTGGGGCATTAACTTAATAGGTTCCTTGACCACAAGAAAGGGAGGAGTAAAGTACGCGATTGTGATAGGCGACTACCTTATGAAGTAGTGATTAGTGCCAAAAATATACACATTTATTGATTTTAATAGATAAAATAAATTAAATTTTAATTAATGTTTTCATGGAATTAATCTGATTTAATTTATAAATAAAAATGTTTAAATTTAACTTAATTTGTTTTATTTTGTAGGATTTAATTGGTATTTTTGGCACTTGGAAACAATGAAAAGAAAAAAAGAAGAAAGAAATAAATAAATAAAATTGAAGAAAGGAAGAAAGGAAGAAAAGTTGGCATTTTTGCAATTTGAATCCCAGAAATTCAGCCCAAAGCAACCCCAGGCCCAACGATTCTCCTCTGCGAGTAGTGTGCCACATGGTGCTTCACCTACTCGCCACCTATCCGCGCCCCCAGCAGCACCACGCCCAGTGTGACGTGCTGCGACATGAGACACCTCCAGGGGGCCATTTTGTATTTATGAGCATGCCTTGGTGCTTGATTATTAGTCAAGTCTTTCACCAAGCAACCTCAAAGGTAGGGGTGGCACTTTTGTAATTATGTATATGTCTCACAGGAGAAAATCATATATGTTCTTGGGAAGACTTTATTTCCTTAGAATGATCCTTAGGGGGAGGTGACCTGGTGACTTAGAGAAGCACCATGGCCACCAACAGATAGGCGCTTAAGTTGTGTACTCTTGCCCTATCAAGGCCTTATATTAATAAAACGATGTTTATCCATGTCCCTTTGTGTATGCTTCCTTTATGGTCTATGTGTTGCTTTTTTGTTACCTTTGTTGGGCCATCGCGTGCCACTTGCCTATGTGGTATGCTCTAGTTGTTGTGTGGGATGTTGCCTTTGGATGGCTTACTTTGTGCTTGCTCATGCTTCGTCATTGCCCTTACATGTGCGAGACTTGTATCGTGGCTAACCGTTGGGTTTGTTTGCCGCTGGTGTGAATTTTAGGCTGACTTACTAGCTGAAAGTGCTAACAAGTGTCACACGTTCCATCAATTTGAGTAGTAAAGTTGGTGGCCCATGACAGTTCGTATCAGAGCCAGGTTAGAGAAACCTTGGTGACCTTGCATGATGGTGAGCAACTCTCAAAGGATCGAAGCAATGGAGAGGCGCATTGGAGAGCTAGATGGCCTGGACGAGAGGGTCGGGGATCTTAGCTCTGTCAGGCTAGAACGAGAGACGAACAACACACAAAACTGCGTGGCTATGTTGGAGCGAGATACGACCAATTTACTAGCCCGCGTAACTGCAATCGAGTGAAAGGAGAACCTTTCAAGTACATCCAATAGTGCTTAGAGGGAGGAACATATTGAGGCAGTGGAACAAGCAATGAAAGACCTACAAGAAACACTAAATGACCTTGTAGAGAATTGTAGGGGGGCAGTTGAGGCATTGAAGGATGAGATGTTGGAGATGAACACTAAGCTGAACCTTACCATTTTCGGGAATCAACCTGCAACTGGACCCATTGGCATGGAATACGGAAGGGTAAAGGTGCCTGAGCTGAGGCCCTACGGTGGGGCTAGAGACGTAAAGGACTTAGAGAACTGCCTCTTTGATATGGAGCATTACTTCAGAGCCGTGAGAGCTGAATCAGAAGATGGCAAGGTCTCCATGGCAACAATGTACTTGTCTGCGGATGCTAAAGTGTGGTGGAGGACAAAGTATGATGACATTCAGAACGGCAGATGCACCATAGCAACATGGGAAGATGTAAAGAGAGAATTTAAGATGCAGTTTCTCCCTGAAAATGTTGCCTACATACCACGACGCCGATTGAGAGAGCTAAAGCACACTAGAACAATCCGAGAATACGTGAAGAAATTCTCTGGGTTGATGCTTGATATCAAAGACATGTCTGAAGTGGGCAAGTTCTTTGCATTTTTGGAAGGTTTGAAGCCTTGGGCAAAGCAAGAGCTCGAGAGACAGCGAGTGGCTAACCTGGCCACTGTTCAAGCTGTTGTCGAATGGCTGAATGATTACTCATCAGGAACATTCAATAGATGAAGACTAATCCTTCACCTAGCGGAAGAAACGTTGTGGGTAAAATGTCGGGAAAGTCTTGGCAGAGCAAGAGTGGGGGAGGAGAGAAGAGGCGTGTGGAGTCTAACTCTCCTAACGAAGGTAGTATCCCTCAATTCAAGAAGCCTCTTACATGTTGGATTTGTACCAGACAACATCAGTCGACAGAATGTCCTCACAAATCCAAGATGAGTGCCCTCCATGCATCATTTTCCCAAGGGGAACAAGCCAATGAAGAGGAGGATGAGGAATATACGCACATGGGTTCCCTCTGGATGCTAAATGCTCTCAAGAAACGTGGTGCGAAAGTGAAGAAGACCCTTGGAAAAGGACTAATGTATGTTGATGCCACTCTAAATGGTAAAATGACCAGAAGCGTGATGATCGACACGGGCGCCACTCACAACTTCATTTTGGAGATCGAAGCTAAACGTCTGGGATTGAAATGGGAGAAGGACTATGGCCACATGAAAGCAGTTAACTCAAAAGCCTTAGCCACAACTGGCGTGGCTAAGAAGGTGAACATGAAGATTGGCTCGTGGGAAGGGAAAACTGACTTGGTGGTCATGCGAATGGATGACATTGATGTGATATTGGGTATGGACTTTCTTACAGAGAAGGGAGCCATTCCCATCCCTGCTACGGGAAATTTACTCATAATGGGAGAGACACCTGCAGTGGTGCCTGCTAAAGTGGAACGGCCCCCAGAATCCAAGTTGTTGTCAGCCTTACAATTTAAGAAGGCTGTGAAAAGACAACAACCCACGTATATTGCCCTACCCACAGTATATGAGGATACGGTGGATGAACTCATTCCACTATAGATTCGAATGGTCTTGAAGAAGTATAGAGATGTTATGCCTGCTCAACTCCCCAAAGCCTTGCCACCTAGAAGAGAGATTGATCAGCAGATCGAACTGGTGTCGAGAGCCAAACCACCCACAAAGGCAGCCTATATGAGGGCGCCCCCTGAACTATAACAACTGAGGATGTAGTTGAAGGAATTACTAGAGGCAGGCTTCATCAGACCATCGAAGGCACCATTTGGTGCGCCCGTGCTATTTCAGAAGAAGCACGACGTGAGCTTGAAATTTTGTATTGATTATCGGGCTCTCAACAAGGTGACAGTGCGCAATACGTACCCCATCCCCTTGATTGCAGACTTGTTCGACGAGTTAATTGGAGAAAAATTCTTTACAAAACTGGATTTGAGATCTGACTACTATCAAGTGCCGATAGCATAAGGGGATGAGCCAAAGACAATGTATGTGACTCAATATGGAGCATTCGAGTTCCGAGTCATGCCGTTTGGGTTGATAAATGCACCAGCCACATTTTGTACGTTGATGAACCAAGTTTTCCATGAGTACCTAAATAATTTCGTGGTAATCTACTTGGATGACATTGTTGTTTATAGCTCCACAATAGAAGACAACAACAACACTTAGCTCAAGTGTTTCATAAATTGAGAGAGAACAAACTCTATTTGAAGCGAGAGAAGTGCTCCTTCGCACAAGAGAGAATCAAGTTCCTAGGCAACATTGTAGAATTTGTAGAATGTGGTCGGATCCGCATGGATCTAGAGAAGGTGTGGGCTATTCAAGAATGGAAGGACCCCACCAATTTGAAGGAACTACGCTCTTTCCTTGGTTTAGCCAACTATTGTCAAAGATTTGTGGAAGGCTATTCAAGAAGAGCGACACCCTTGACAGAGTTGTTGAAGAAGGGTGTAACTTGGACGTGGACTGATAGATGTGTCAAAGCATTTGAGAGTTTGAAGGAAGCCATGATGCAAGATCTTGTCCTTGCCTTACCAGATGTCAATAAACCCTTTGAAGTGCAAATAGATGCATATGATTAAGCTTTGGGAGGAGTACTTGTACAAGAGGGCCACCCAGGTAGCTTATGAAAGCCACAAACTTACGGAGGTAGAGAGGCAGTACACTACACAAGAGAAGGAGCTTCTCATAGTAATTCATTGTCTACAAGTGTTGAGGCACTATTTGTTGGGGTCAAAGTTTGTGGTGAAAACAGGTAATGTCACGTTGAGTCATTTCCTCACCCAGCCAAAGCTTACCCCTAAACAAGCAAGATGGCAGGATTTCATAGCAGAATTTGACTTTCATTTCGAACACAAAGCTGGTTGTATAAACAAGGAAACTGATGCCCTGAGTCGCAAAGCTAAGTTAGCCGCTCTAAAATTGCTAGAAAATATGTCGGCTAGCACGGTGACTACTCCCATGCGAGAGCGCATTAAGGAGAACCTGGTGAAAAACCCGGTGGTGAAGACTATCATGAATCTCGCAAAAGAAGGAAGGACTCACCAGTTTTGGGTGGAAGATGATCTTGTGTGGGCCAAGGGTGGCCGCTTATATGTTCCAAAGATGGGGGATTTGCAGAGGACAATAATGAGTGAGTTGTTAGGAACGAGTTTCCTAATACGCAGCGGAAAGGTAGTGTGGTTGGCCCAGTGTACAACAAAAAATTTGTAACATATTTAAACTACCTTTAAATATGCGGATCCATTAATATACATACATTAATCATAAGCAAGATAGTGATAGAAATTATACCTCTTGAAGCCTATCAAGTGTCCTTGCTATCTTCTCGTATTTAGAACGATCTTCCTATCCAAGCCGCTCCACGTACTCACACCAAGATCTTCCAAAGCGTTCTCTACACCTCAAGAAATGTGTGGGCACTTAGAAAATGAAGGATAGTTTATTTTTGATTCTTCTTGATGTACTCAACTCATGAGATCAAGAGAATAGGCCTGAGAATTGGTTCTTTATTTTCAGGGAGAGAGAAAACTATCGTTCTATTTTTCACAGAGCGAATTGTCAGAGTAGTCTCACTCTCTTCACTTTTTTCTTATTTGAATAATTTTCTGATCAGTCATACTTAACAGAAAAAATTCAAAATTTAAAAATTAAATCTGTAACCATTTTACAATTTAATTTTTAATTAATTAATTATTCCATTAATGAAAAAATCCAAAAACCAATTTTCGAATTATCCATTAATTAATTAATTAAATAAATAAAATTGAAAATCTCATCCCTGAAAAAAACACTGGTGCTACACGCCACACACAGTCCTGGACTGTGTGTGAACGTGTAGCTTCCTAATTTCTAGGGATATTTGTTTTTCAAATTTTATTTAATTATTTATTCAAATTTCTTTGTCAGATAAGATCTAACAACCTGATAACTAATTCAAATTTGAATTCAAATTAATTATCTATTTAATTAATTATCAAATATAATTAATTATTTGAATAAATATTAATCTTTTAAATTCAAATCCAATTTGAACTTATCAGATTATTTTCTCCCACTCAAATAAAGATATTTAATTTATTCTACCAATTAATTAAATCCAAAATTTTCGAAAATAAATATTTAATTAATCATAATTTCGAAAATTACAATTAATTAATTATTTAATTAAATTTCGAAATTTAATTTAATTATTTAGTATAATTTCGAAAATTATACAATAATTAAATATTAATTAATTTTGTTAACTACAACTAATTTGTAATTAATTAATTAATCACTATTATCATATAATTGCATATTTGGCCTGAAGAACAAGTTTCTTCTTAAATATGTCTTTAAACTATTTTCCCTTCATATCAACTCTTACCTTGAACAGTGTTGATAGAGCCGCTATGGGGACCTATGGACCTATAATTCCAAGCTCCAATAAATTTGAGATTATTAATTAAACTCTTTAATTAAATAATCTTAATTTATTAATCTCATGATTATTCCACTATAAATATGAGATTGAACTCTTGTAATTATAGACATTTCATTTACTGAGTACTTTATAATCATAAAGCGTCCATTGATTTAATCATTGCATACAACTTGACCCTCTAATAATGGTTCATAATTAATCGGGAATAAAATTACCGTTTTACCCTTTTAATTATGTCTTGTTTCCTTAAGTACCATTGACTCTACTAGTGAAGGTTAATTCATAACTAAATTATGAATTTGAGCTCAATAACCTTTCAGTCCCAAAAGTCAACCCTTAAGAGAACCATCATTCAATCTCTTGCGAGAAGGTATAGATTCCATATCTGTATACTATGTCCCCAGCCATCTATATTAATGAGTTCCCAAAACAAAAGTGTTTAGCCTGATCATTCTGACAGACCCTAACAAGTGAATCAAAGAACTCATATAACATAAACAGGAGTTCATAGTAACCTCAGGATTAAGATCTATTTGTATATGATCATCAGTTGATATATTTAATTAATACTTCGAAATGGTATTTAACTAAGTATTAATAAACATATCTGGTCCAGTTCTATATATTCTCTAATATATAAAGCACCTCCACTAAAGTGTCCTACCACACTAGTGATCCGGATCTAGATCACATGTATTCATAATACTAGTGGACCGTACTTGTAGTAATTAATCTAAAGATTCCATAACTTTATTTTACTGCGAACTATTCAAGTTCATTTATCTCAAACACAATCCTCTCGTACTAATACGTGTTTGAGATTACATACATGAACTTAGGAATTTTCCTGATATTTACATAATATTATCATAGAATAATATAGTCCATAAAATATATGCATAACAAATTCAATTTATTTATTTATTCCATAAAACCAATGTCTACTACATATGCTTTTAGGGCACATCTCCAACATGAGTGTCACGACACCTTGTGGGCGGGTCATCCAGGGTGGCAGAGAACACATGCCCTATTGAAGCAAGGGTACAACTGGCCACAAATTTGTGATGATATAGTGGAGTATACCAAGACCTGTCTCACCTACCAGCAAGACAAAGTGGAGAGACACAAGATGCTAGGGTTGTTAGAACCTTTGTTAGTCCCAAGCCGACCATGGGAGAGTGTGTCACTTGACTTCATTACTAGTCTACTGAAGCCAGGAGACTTGAGTGCGATCTTAGTGATCATGGAAAAATTTTCAAAGTATAAACATTCATACTAGTGTTGAAGTATTGCTCGGCAGAAGAGAAAGCAAGAGTTTTCTTTAAGTATGTTGTTAAGTATTGGGGTGTACCCCAAAATATAGTCAATGACCGAGATGGAAGATTCACAGGGACCTTTTGGTCCGAGTTATTCAACCTTTTGGGGTCACAACTAAACATTTCCTCGATCTACCATCCTCAAACAGACGAACAGACTGAAAGGTTCAACGGGATGCTGGAACAGTACTTGCGGCATTTTGTCAAAGCCAACCAAAAGAATTGGCCGCAACTACTAGACGTAGCTCAATTTTTCTTCAACTCTCAGAAGAGTTCTTCGTCAAAAAGGATGAAAACCAGAAGATCCAGCTTGCAACCAGTCTACCAAAGAAGGAGTTGACGTCAAGCCACGAAGTAGAAGACAACCTGAAGAAATCATAGCAGAGAGGACAGTGGTCATGGATGAAAAGAAGAAGAAAGAGTTTATGATGAAGTGGAAAGGGCTCGGAGATGAAGAAATTTGCTGGGAAAGGGCAGAGGACTTGCACAAGCTTACGCAGAAGATTGAAGATCAGTAAGGAGCAGGTTTGTCGAGGACGTCGAAGATTTAACTGGGGGAAAGTGTGACATGCTGCGACATGATACACCTCTAGGGGGCCATTTTGTATGTATGAGCATGCCTTGGTACTTGAGCATTAGTCAAGTCTTGCACCAAGTAACCTCAAGGTTAGGGGATGGCACTTTTGTAATTATATATATATGTCTCCCAGGAGAAAATCATATATGTTCCTGGGAATACTTTATTTCCTTAGAATGATCCTTAGGGGGAGGTGACCTAGTTACTTAAAGAAGCACCGTGGTCACCAACAGATAGGCGCTTAAGCTATGTACTCCCTTGCCCTATCAAGGACTTATATGAATAAAACGATGTTTATCCATGTCCCTTTGTGTATGCTTCCTTTATGGTCTATGTGTTGCTTGTTTGTTACCTATGTTGTATGCTCTAGTTGTTGCGTGGGATGTTTCCTTTGGATGGCTTGCTTTGTGCTTGCTCATGCTTTGCCATTGCCTTTACATGTGCGAGACTTGTATCGTGCCTAACCATTGGGTTTTTTTGCCACAGGTGTGAATTTTAGGCTGACTTGCTAGCTGAGATCGCTAACAAGTGCTGCACGTTCCGTCGATTTGAGGAGTCAAGTTGGCAGCCCGTGACACCCAGCAGCCCACGCCCTAACCTGCATGATTCGCGCCTCAACCCTTGCCTGATGTATCCTTTCCTCATCTTTTAAGCGACACTTGGCTTGCTCCCATTGGCCACAACTTGGTCAATCCCACCAGCTGCCACCTGCCAGTTAGCAGTCCATTTTGTGTGCACTTTGGGCCTTGGACCCTTCCTTTTGAGCTTTAAAGCTCACATATTGTGTTGATTTAGAAAAAGGGGCATAGTGACCATTCATTAAAATAGCTAGGCTAATATTAATAATAAGAATTTATTTTTCAAAATCATATTTTATTGTTAATGTTTCAGATTTATTTTGTAAACCTCATTTGTAGTTTAATTTCTTTTTAGTCACTTTTTTCTTCTATAAATAGGGACTCTTCTTTCACATTTGGTATGTAATATTTAGAGTAAAGAAATTATAGCAAAATTTCTACTCTCTTTCTTCTCATACTTTCTTCTTAGAATTTTTTGAGAATGATGAGCATAATGTCCTCATCTTCGTAGGAAGGTTAGGGATGATTCCATTGCATTTGAGTTGTTTATGTTCTTTCAACCTCATCTTTATTTTGTTATCTTTAATTACTTATGCTAATAATATATAGGACTAGTCATGCTCTGACTACGTGTTTCTAATTACTAAAAGTAATATTGATACATAATTTTATGTTTAATCTTCTAACTTTATTGTCATTTTTAGATTTTTCATAAGATTAACATTGTGCTCCTAAAGTATAGAACTTTATAACTCAAATGGAATTTTGTTAGAAAAGAATATGGACTTTAATGTTAGATTTTCCAAGAATATGGTCTTTAATGTTAGATTTTCTAAGAATATGGACTTTAATGTTAGATTTTCCAATTGTGTAAAATTGAGGAGTTGAGAAATGATGCATATGACAATTCCAAGATTTATAAAGCAAAGTTGAAAATTGCTCACGATAAACAGATCCTGCGAAAACACTTTGAGCCAAATTAGCAAGTGCATCTCTATGATTCTCGTTTGCACTTGCACTCCGATAAACTGATATCGCGATGGACTAGTCCATTTGTAGTGAAGCAAGTATTTCCCAACGGTTTTGTTGAGATCGAGGACCCAACCGATGAGAGAATTTTTTGAGTCAGTGGCCAGAGACTGAAGCATTACATTGAGAGTGTGAGTCACGTCGAAGAAGTCCTTCTTAAGGACCCAGTTTATACACTTTGAAATTCTGAATGGTTTGTTTGTTTTATTTTACTTTTATTGTTCTATCTTTCTTTTATTTTTGTATGTTTTTCTTCATTCTTGTCTGTTTTGGGGTATTGTTATCAGGCTATTTCTGCTCTCGCCTCATGGACATGATCATCATCCAGGTGTTCTCTTTCCCTATCTTTTTCATTGAGTATTCATTTTGACATTGAGGACACTATCTTATTTTTAGTTGGGGGCAGTGAGCATTCATTAGCATTCATTTGGAAAATCTTATTGTCTTGTTGAATTTTTAAGTCAAATTTTCTCAAAAATATCTGAGCATGAGTACAACTTGTTGGTTTGAGTCAGTTTTTACTATGTTTAGCTATTAAGAAGTGATTTCCAGAGTCCTTTTGTGCACTTTCCAAACATGTGGTAAACTAGTTGTTAACACAAATAGTTGAGAAAATTTTAAAGTTTAAAGTTTTTCATTTCTTTGTGAGTTGTGAGAGTTGAGAAAATAACTTTTTGAACTTTATTGATCATTTGAGTTGGTAAAGTCACATTTTTTGAATTTAAAACATGACATTTACTATAGGGGTGTTTTTCATATAAGAATGAGACTTTGTAATAAATTTTAAATTTGTTTTCTATTTATTTTATTTTATTTGTAATTTCCTTTTATTTTTGTGTTTCCTCTTGTCACAAAAAAAGAAGAAGAAAAAGAAAAAAATAAATAAATAAAAGTAAAAAAAAAACATAGTACAAAAAAAATGATGAAAAAATGAATAAAAAAGATAACAAGAGCAACACTTTCCTTTATTATTTTGTAATTCTATAAGAAAATATTTCTATTATTACTTTTTTGTTTTGTGTAATTCTATTCATAAAAATAAAATATAAAAAATTATTATTAATAGTTTTATTTTTTTTATTTATCATTTCTAGTTACTTGACATTTTACTCTTTGAGTTTTCTCATGTAAATCCCAAAGGTTGTATTTCATTTGAATTCCAATAAGTTGATATGCCTAGCTTGTGATCAATACTTGTTCAAATTGCTTGTCATAAAAAGCTTATCGTATCTCATTTCAGCGTAAACTGTTACATTTCCAACTCCAAGAGTGTTATCCTTCCCATAAAAATACTTTCAATGCCCATGAGGAATTTGGAGTTGAGACCTTTATACGCTTGAGATTTTTCGATACTATTTGTGTTATGACTTGCTAGAAAAAAAAAGAATTTGGTTTGGTACGCACACACACAACTCTGGAATTGCAACTGAAGTAGCTTCGATAGTATTCTTTGACATCTTGTTAATACTTTGAAAATGCTTAGATGGTTTTACTTGATTTGACTTGATTATTAAACTTGATAATTTTATTTTTCGCTTGAATTGCTAGGGACTAGTTATAACCTAGTTAGGAGTTGTGATTAGTGCCCAAAAAATACACATTTATTGATTTTAATAGTCAAAATAAAGTAAGTTTCAATTAATGTCTTCATGGAATTAATATGATTTAATTTATAAATGAAAATATTTCATTTTAATTTAATTTGTCTTATTTTGTAGGATTTAATTGGTATTTTTGGCACTTGGAAGCAAAGAAAAAAAGAAGGAAGAAAGAAATAAATAAAATTGGAGGAAAAGTTGGCATTTTTGCAATTAAAATCCCAGAAATTCGGCCCAAAGCTGCCACAGACACGCTGATTCTCCTCTGCCAATAGCGCGCCACATGGCACTTCACCTGCTCGCCACCTGTCTGCATCCCCAGCAGCCCCACCCCCAACGACCCGCACCCTGACTAGCATGACCCACACCCCGACCCGCGCCTGCTGCCTCCTTTTCCTCATCTTTTGATCGACACGTGGCTTGCTCCCATTGACCATAACTTGGTCAATGCCACCAGCTGCCACCAGCCACATAGCAGCCCATTTTGTGTGCACTTTGGGCCTTTGACCCTTCCATTTTGAGCTTTAAAGCTCACATTTTGTGTTGATTTAGAAAAAGAGGCATAGTGACCATTCACTAAAATAGCTAGGCTAATATTAATAATAAGATTTTATTTTTCAAAATCATATTTTATCGTTAATGTTTCAGATTTATTTTGTAAACCCCATTTGTAGTTTAATTTCTTTTTAGTCATTTTCTTCTTCTATAAATAGGGACTCTTCTTTCACATTTGGTATGTAATTTTTAGAGTAAAGAAACTATAGCAAAATTTCTACTCACTTTCTTGTCATACTTTCTTCTTAGAATTTTGTGAGAATAATGAGCATAATGGCCTAATCTTCCTAGGAAGGATAGGGATGATTCCATATGTTAGTGATGTTAGTTTGCTACTTTGATTTACTATGTTCTTAGTATAATGCATTTGAGTTGTTGATGTTCTTTAAACCTCATCTTTAGTTTGTTATCTTTATTTACTTGTCATGCTTTTTATATGTGTTTCTAATTAGTAAAAGTAATATTGATACATAATTTTATGTCTAATATTCTAATTTTATTGTCATTTTTAGATTTTTCATATGATTAACATTGTGCTCCTAAAGTAAAGAACTTTATAACTCAAATGGAATATTGTTAGAAAAGAATATGGACTTTAATGTTAGATTTTCCATGTAAATGTTGGGATGTGAACTATTTACTTGTGTAATTTTGTAAATCAAGTAACTAAGTAACTAAACAAGCATATGGATGATTCTTGAAACCTTTCCACTTTTCAACTCTTGATTACATCTTATTTTTATTTCACTTTAGTTGTCTCATTTTATCATTTCATCAAAAAGACAACAAAAAATTCTCAAATCTATTTTCATTTCCATTTCTATTTATTTCATGTTACTAACTTTTTGTGTTTTTTTCTACTAACATTTTGCTTTTAGGTTACCTCCTTGTGGATCGACCACCTGACTTTACTACAACTATTGCTTAGTGGTTGTCACAATTTGGGTGTTAAACAAGTGGGTTGAAGTCGAAGCTTTCGCTATTATCACCTCAAAAAAGGCATTAGACTTTGTCATTAAAAGCATTGTTTGCCACTACAATTCAACAGTGATTTGTTCATTGATTTTTTGCAAAAGGAATGAAGTTATCAAAAGCTTCTCCTCCGTAGCTCATCCACAGGTAAACAGACTAGGGAAGCTGTCAACAATATGCTTAAAGCCACTTTAAAGAAAAGGCTTGAACAGGCGAAAAACACTTGGCTCGAGGAGCTGCCCAGAGTACTATGGAGTTATCATACCAGTGCTAGGACATCCACCAGCCACTTGCCCTTTTCCATGGCCTACGGGTATGAAGCCATGCTCCCAGTTGAAGTTGCCATCTCCATGCACTAACGAACAATGTACAGCCCGACTACCAATCACGCTTTGCTTCAGGAATCATTGGACCTAGTTGAAGAGCTTTGAGAAGTTGCTCAGCTCTGAGTAGCTTCTTACCAACAAAAGGTTGCCAAGTACTTCAATTCTAAAGTGAAGGATCAAAAGTTTGAGTTCGGGGACTTAGTGTTACTACGAGTTTTCTCGGCAACACAATATTAAAGTGTTGAGTGTTGGACCCGGACTGGGAAGGCCATTACCAAGTTGAGAGCACTATCTGTCCTAGGACATACAAATTTGCTCAACTGAACGGTGAATTGATTCTTCACACCTGGAATGCCAAGCACCTCCACTAGTATTACCAATAATGCAAGCACCAATGTATTTTTTTTATTTTATTGTTTATATATGTAGCCTACGGGCAACTAATGTAAATTGTGTGCACAAAACACGATAGATGAAATTCAGAAAACATGATTGTCTTTTTGTCTTCTTTTTTAATTTCTATCACTCGAGGATGTACTCGCTCATAGACATGAACAAGTGAACAAAGACTTCAGTCTCCGAACACTTGAGGGGCATAATCAAAGAGTTAGTCATCCCACGAGAATAACTGCTCATGAAGTAAGACCCTGGGAACTTAATAAGAGGAAACCTATATGGGATACCAAGAGTAAACCTAGTGTCACAAAGCTTACGTGAGTTGATAGTCCTAAAGAATTCATCAAGAGGAACCTAAATGTGGTACATTAGAGTAAACCTAGCACCATATAATTAAAAGTCTTATATCAAAAAGTAAGCTCGAGAACTTAGCTCAATTCCCGAAGACCAAGCGCTCAAGAAACAAGCTAAGTCCTTAAGGACCAAGTATGTTTGAAACTTGGGCCCACAAACAAAGTGGATAAAATAAAAGCTTAAATTAATTCAATTTTTTCATAACATCTAGTTATGTAAGGAAATTGATAAAACCTTATATTTGTTAAGTCCAATTTGCAATATTACGAAGCTACAAATACTAAGTACAAAAAAGTGAATGCAAATAGGGCATGGTAGAGAGTGTGAAAGCAATTAATTATAGTAAATAAATATAATATTTCTCGGGGGCTCAAGCATTAAAATTTTCTGTTCCCCACAAACATGGCTCGCAGGCCTATTGTATAAATAAAAATATTAAAATTGATCTTGCCTTGGGCGAACTTCCTTGAAGAGATCAACAACGGCAATAGCAATAGCAGCGATCTTAGCTCGAAGGCGCTCCTCGAAGATCACCCGAGTAGAATCAGCATCATCGATGAAGCTTCAGTCCATGTTCCAGTTGTGAAACCAAGACAAGTAGAAAGCATTCTCAACTATTTCATCCATCTTGTTTCTCAAACTATTCGTCACCTCAATGATAGCCTCAACCTCAGAGTCCTTAGCCCTAATACCATCCTCTGCAGCAAGTTTCTACCGTCGAAGAGTAGTGGTCTCCTCCGCGACCCGAGAGGCCTCATTCTGGGCTTTGGTGGCCACTTCCTTGAGTGCCATGGCCTCCTATTGGACCTTGTTGACCTCCTCGTTTGCTGCCTGGGCCTCCTCCTTGGTTGCCTTGGTCTCCTCCTTGGCTACCTTAGCCTCCTCCATAGCATAAGTGGCCTCCTCCTTGACTTTGACAACCTCCTCCTTGGCTGCCTGGGCCTCCCCCTTGGCTACCTTGGCCTCCTCAGCTGATTTTTTGGTGATCTCCCCATGCTCTCGATAGCCTTCTTCTCGTCGAGAGCTGCCTACAGTTACCTCACCTACTTGGACATCAATTTGGCCAGCTTGTCTGTGGCCTGCTAGAGTTCGTAGGACATCTCCGTCGTGATGTTCCCAAGGCGTTGGACCATCAGAGCTACCTGAAAGCAGAAACAAAGTTAGTACTGGCCACAAAGCAGAAATCATAACTTGAAAAGTGGAGGACATTTACATTTTATTGTGTCTTACTAGCACAAGAAGATGAGAAAGGCCTCGTTGTTGCCCCCCAGCTGGGCGTATCTCTAGGTGGTTAGCTCACACATTGTAGAACTGATCCCCAAGAAAAGCTTTGTGGCCAATGGAGCAACGAAGTGACTGAGCTTCTTGGCGAACACACTCTCTGTGTGCGCCCGATCAGAGGCTTCTCTTCTAGAGGCTTTAGTTGTCGAATGTACACTCCCATCTCGTGGACTACAGTGTTTCCTTTCTCCAATCGAGGGTTGAAAAACTCGATCATGGCATTGTACCGCTCGAGAATTTTTCCCTCATAATGCTCAAGATACATGAGCATGCGATGGGAACTTGTATCCTCCATTTGGCAAGGAGCATCATGGACCTATGGGATTTCAACTACCCTAGGGACTTCATCAAAGCTGGTGTTAGAGGACCCCCCTCCCCCCCCCCCCAAGGACACCTCCAAAATTGGGGTGTCGGCCACCTCCCGTGGTGGAAAGTCGAGTGCTGCCCCATACTCCTCGTTGGAGTCTAAATCACATGCTGCCTCTTTGGGGCCAGAGAAAGTTCCACCCCCTCTCGAGCCTTCTTCGACCCTCCAGTCTCCGAGACATGCTTGTTACCTTCGAGGGTGAGAGCTCCAAAATTCATCTAATCTGCAAAGAGATAAACGATGTCAATACTAAAGGAAATAATACAATAAAATAATAAATCTGATCAAGAGCACGCGGGCTTCTTGGGAAGCCCCACCACTTGACATCTCCTCCATGTGAAGCACTAAATGTGCAAAGGCCCTCAAGAGTCGACCAATTTCTTGAGTAGTGTTGCTATCATATTGAAAAAATTATGACACACGGAAAGAAGTCACGTCATTGAGGGGCACGAATCCCCAAGGAGGCAAACGCTTCTTTAAGTGGTGGAGATAGGAATCTATGAGATCCTAGTAATCTTGGTACTCCTTCCGAGTCCATTGGTGATCGCGGGTAAGGTCGCATTGGAGAATCGTGGGAGAGACCAACAAATTGTCAGAACTTAGCCCCTCTACAACCGATTTAGCATGATATACAAGGAGAGGAGATTTACTTTGGTCCAAGGAGGAAGCTCCAACTCCCGCTTCTATTTCCTCCTCGATCTCCTGCTCGAGCCAATCTTTTTGGGCTGCTTGGATGGCCCGAGCATTTTCATGGCACTCCGCAGCCAACCACTAGGTATATAAAATTCTGGCCATCACATCCACTTATTCAATATGCACTGCGCCCGGGACCTAGTGGAATTTCGAAACATGGTGAGATCCAGGTTCTCGATGTCTTGTCCTTCACGGAGAAGTCCCACATGGACCAGATTCTCTGTGGTAACCAACTGGCACAACTCTAGCTCCATGTCCAGGAAGTCCTTCAATGCCTACAGATGCTCTTGGAAAGCATGAATGTACGGGGTGTGGAGGGAAGGGCCTAACATAAAAATAAAGAAACTAATTCTAAAGAGCTCTCGAGAGTAACAAACGAGTTCTCAAGAAATGACGAGAAGGCTTACCAACCCTGGTGAAATCCACGAGTAAAGTCGGATTGGCCTGGAGAGGGAAGCTAGTGGTGACGAAAAAATGGTCCTTGAAATCCCAAGCATGGCTCTCATTCTGGTGAGGAACCTTGTAGTTTAACTATGCGTACTACATTAAATGTGCGTACTTCATTAAAGTGTAAAACCCATCCAAATCACTTCCCTTGTTTTGTGGACATGCTCAGAAGCTGTACAGGTATAGGATCTCTGCTGGAGAAGCTTCAGACCACTCGGACTTTATGTTGGGACCTCTTTGTATCCCGACAAAGACAGATGAGGTAGCTGTCATTGAGAATCTTGTAGTGGGACTTTATGTTGGCCAAGGAATCAAAGTTCTTCAAGTTGGACGGGATGTGATCCACCTCAAATCCTGAAGCTTTATACTATGTCGATTCATTGGGGATTGGGCACATGTTGACGTCCTCCTGAGTGAGAGTGGCCTCTGTGCCACCAGAACCGCCTCCACCACGGCTAGATGCTCCATTTCACGGGCATCCTTTGGAGTTTCTCCTTGTTTTCAAACCACATTTTGAATTTCCTTATCAAAGTTTTAGAAGTTGTGTTAATGAAGTTCTCGAAACTCCTCGGACATCTGAAACAAAACCACACAGTTAGTATCTTGACCGAAAGAAAAATGGGCAGAACATGAGAATAGCCTAAGACAACTGCTCGGGGATAGAAAAAAGAAGTAAAATGATTTTAAAAATATGAGTGTTCCCAGAGCATCAAAATGTCACCAGAAATACCATCGTAGATTCAAGAACAAGGCCAGACCATGGCTGGAACCTAGAAAATTCACAGAAATTACAGTTTTGGTAAAGGCATAATAAAGACCACTTACGATTGGTTTTGACACCAAAATGGGACCAAAACAACACAAGCAGGGATGATAACCTATAATCCTTACATGCTCATTATCCCAAACAAATAACCAAATTCTGAAAATTACCCAAAACATCAAGAACAAAACAGAAATGGTGAAACTTAGTGAAGAACACTTACTCGATAAGTATCGGAGGTACGTGTTAAGGCGAGTTCGCACGTGAATGTATCTGGTCTGATTGACCCAATAATATTGATACCCCCTCCAATTATCCAGATTCAAGGCGAGAAAATTAGGATTGGAAAATTAGTTTTTTTGGGAACAAAAGGGTTTTTGCTCTCTCAAGAAATGAAAGAATTTTTGCAAATGAAAGAGAAAGTGGAGGAAATGGAAGGGGGATAGGTTTAAATTCAAAACCCCAAACATGAGTAAAAAGTAATTTTCTCCCTAGCCATTGATCACCTAAGGATTACATACTCGAGTGTGATCCAACTGTCACAAGAACCAAGGTGAAGATCATACTCGAAAAAGTGAAAGAACGTCTCGGGTACGGAAAATAACCCTCATTAAATAGCATTGATTGGTGGGCCCATCAATAAGGAGCCAACACTTGCCACACCCTTTTTCGAAACATCAGTTGTCAAGGAAACCCAATGGACAATACCTAAAGAAAAATTCCCAATGAAATGACAGTGTTTTTATTATGTCTACATTGTCCCTGAGGGCGAGTGAAGACTTAGGGGAAAATGTTGTTCGTGTTTTCACCAATTGACACGTGGCATAAATTAAGAGTGTTTATGGCTCCACAGAAGTTGTTTAAGGCTCCACGGAAGCTGAGTCCAGTTCTCATCATCATTACCACTATGGGAGGAGTGCATCCTCCAAGGGAAATACCTCCCGAGGACTTAGTCAAAGAGTAATCCTCTAATAGCCCTTCATATTATGATCAATTCCTCCAAGTGTGAGAGAACCATTCTCCAGAGCAGAAGAACAGTTGTCAAGTGTCAAGTTGTGAGGCGCTCTGGACCACAAACAGCTATCTGACACCCACCTACCAAAGAATCGTGTTGTTGATCCCGTACAAGCAGCATGGAGGATGTCTCACGATGCCGCCTGACATGGGAAAACGAGCAGCTACCACCTTGACACTATCAAGGGCATTTTCCCCAATAAAGCAATGGGTTGAGCGTCATCGTACGGGGCCCACACGAGATACACTGGGGCCCACAAGCTTAGTAAATGCAAAATGTATTCATCTATGTAATAACAATCATCATTAAGAGAGGGATAATTGTAATCAGCTCCAATTAATGAGCTTAATCTTCATACCTGCCTATAAATAGGGCTACGACACATTTTGTAAAGGATCGAATTCCCATTTTTCAGAGTGAACACATATGCTGTCTGAAAACCAAGAGAACATGAGTTTTGCAAGTTCTTCCTCATCCTAAATACAAGTGACCCATGGACTAGGGTTAATTAATAACATGAACCACATAAAATCTAGTTATTCTTATTCTTTAAGCTCTACTTTTAATTTGGTAGTTGACGAAAAATTAAATCAATTATGTCATGTTCTTAGACTTATGAATACGATCGACCATGCTCTAACAAAAAATGGGTTGATTTCTATTGCTGGTATTAGAGGGCCTGGGATTCTCTTCCCAACTATATTTGTAATGTTGTCCCAACTATATCTGTAATGTTATCTCTTTTGAGACTATTATTAATAATAAAAATAATCCTTTTAGGAACCTTTTAAAAAAAACAAAAGAAGTGATTATTAGGTAACATGTCTTTAAAATTGTACAAAAAATTTCTTGGTGCATAAAATGCGCTAATTTAGCAACCCTTATTACCCCAACTTAATTAGTTTTTAATAATTTTTAAGGAAAATTTCATATGCTTCTAAAAGTAAGTACACATAGTGGTATCTATCTTTTTTTTTTTTTAAAAAAAAAAAACATAGTTGTACATATTTATTATGAGACTCTAAACTCTCTTTCTACTCATTAGATTTACAAAGTGAGACTCTAAATTCTCTTTCTACTCATTAGAATTTCCAACTTGTCCTCAAATTCAGTCAAGTGTGACAATGACGTAAACACAATTATTCCAGTCTTATATCAAGTAGCCTAAAACGAAAAAAATACTAGGAATAAAGAAATCTTCAGCTGGAGCCAACATATATAGGTATATAAGTGTGTGTGTGTGTTTTCCTTATCAATTCCAATAACAGAAAGGGAAAATCAGTGCTCTGTAAAATGAAGAAATAATTTATCCTAAAAGAATTGATTAACAAAACCATATTGAGCACACTGACATAAGAAATAAAGAAGATGAAACCAACATCAATTTGTTCTTCAAGATTTTCTAACACAATGAGTTATATGCACTATGCAAACAAACACAATGGTTCAAAACAATGAATAACTCTTTCTTTGATCGCATATATATACACACACATGCACATACGCAGACATATATAAACACTTGCCCAAATTTATCCGAAAGTTGGAGAAACCACTACACACAAATCATTTCCCAGTCCTATTACTTGATTCACTCAAACACCAAATAGGAATATAAACAAAATTAAATCCAAAATTTATAAAACACAAATAAATCCATTTCAATCAATTACTTTAACTCAAATCAATCAAATCCAAGAATGAGTAAAAAAGATACCCATTTCAATTCCCCTAAATTCAAAAATTGAAACTTGAAACATAAACAATGAACAGAACAAGACGAACAATACAAACCCAATTGCATAATAGAATTCAACTGTTATTGGTTGCCGAAAATGAAAAAACAAATAATAGAACACCAAAAAAAAGTAGCAAGTTTCAGTGATACCACAAACCTAGAATCTCTCTCGATCGCTCAAGGCTCGGCGTTGGTAGTTGTGTTCATGTCACTCGGGCAATTTTGTTGTTAAAGGGTGGCCTGAAGCTTTTGGAGCCTGGTTCGCATAGGTTGAAGGGTGGCCTAATGATTTTGGGGTCTGGTTCACGTTAGGGAGAAGGCTCGCCCGAAGTTTTGGGGTCTGGTTCGCGTAGAGCCCCGTCGCATTCTCCATCGAGCCTCCCGCGCCAGCCACCTACAAGAGAAAAAGGCGAGACAAAGAGAGAGGGAGCGAGAAGGAGCTGAGTGGTTAGAAGTGAGGGAGATTGAGAGGTGCAGCTGAGAGGAATAGAATGAGAAACAAATGAACCCTAATCCCTAAAGCCCCAATCCAATTTTTAGGTCTGTTTTTTTTAATTAAAATTTTCTTATTTAATTAATAAATAAAAACTTATTTTTAATTATTAATTAATAAATTTCTTAAGAACATATTTATATAATATTTTTTTAGGCCCCACTTTGAGTGTCCTCAATACTCTTTTAGGACACTCAAAGTGTGCCCTTAAAAGTCCAAACTGACTCAAATTTCTTCATATTCTTTTAGGACTCACATCAGTAATTAGGACTCGCATTGTGTTTCCTAAAAAATATTTTTTAAGGACTCTCACTGAGTGTCCTAAAAAGTCTAGGAGCTGTTTTTAGGACTCGCAATTAGGTGAGTGTCCTAAAAGCCAGTTTTTGTAGTAGCGTAAAGAGCCCCTCTTTCATATTTTTCTTTTTCTTTTATGTTAAATTATCATTTCATGTCTTTTGAAATTGTTTAGAGAGTGTTTGGCTCTTTAACTAAAATTTGTTTTTTGAAAACAAATAGGTGGTGTTTAGTATTGTTTTTAGAAAATAATTTTAAAAAATAAAGTTACAAAAAACAGAAAATTTTGAGAACAAAAAATTGTTTTCTATAGATTTAAAAAAAATTTGCCTATTTTTTTGTAACGCCCTGGTTACCCCTGAATAGTGAACCAGAAATTTGACCCACTACCCGAGTCCTTTGGTTAAAAACATGTTCTAAGTGTTATTAACAGGCTAAGGTGGAAAATCAGTAAAAAGGAAAGGATATATTTTATTAAATGCATAAAGTTGTTCATGGGCCCACAAGAACATTTACAAGTTATTTACAACTCAAAATGGTCATTACTGTTTCAAAATTACAAACCCGCCGACCTAAGCGACAAAAATAGGGTAAACCCCCTAGTTCCTCTAAGAACTCCTTGGCTGTGGTGGTCAAGCGGCCGCATATGTACACATCACCACCTAAGCTCTCCGCTCAAGGTTGGGTGAGCTTTTCTTTCCCTTTACCTGTATCACATAGCACCCATGAGCCAAGGCCCAGCAAGAAAACACAATAAAACATGATATAATATCGACAATGATCATAAGAATCATTCAGGACTATCAGTCCAAACAAATAGGTGACAGTCGCAAAAGTCACTAAGTTGAGTATAGCTCCCTTTAGTCTTGTGACGATAGGGTCACCAGGGCTTAACAGATAAGTGAACCTTTTATTAACTTACACAGGATAGGTGCATGGTGACTAGTCACCAACATAACCTTCCTCATGACCATAGAGTCATACCCCTGGAACATCGTCCCCTAGCCATGTGACAAACAGTCACTTGGGCCTTAGGCCCTGGCTCTAGTAACTAGTCTTAGACTAGCCAAGCGCTTATAAGTTCATCGACCTTAGGGTCGGTCCAGCATTAATGCCTTAGAGCCATTCAATGCTGATATTGATTAGATCTTCATTCGGCCCTGCGTTCAGGACGCTTATGCAGTTTCTGACTCTTAGGTCAATGTCCCTGACTAGTCAGTGTCATATACAAGTAAACAACATTCGCTAGCATTTAATAAGCAATCCATGTCCACATTTATCAATCAACATGCCTCAATAACAATCACGCATGTCATACATACACAGGGTGCAGTTTTTTTACCTCAGGTTCAAGCGAGAAATATAATAAGAACGACCCCTGAGAACGATCAACATTTTGGGCCCTTAGCGGTTACCTGGTCATAACCAATTATGGGATTCCATCAATAAAATGATTAACAAAGGGTTCTCAAACCAAAACCTAGCCTCCGAGACATCGAATCCTACCAAACCAAGTCGTAGGATCTATCCCGAGGCCAAAGGCTAGTATCCCCAAGCCAAAAACTCATTTTTGGCCAAAATGCCACTAAGGGTCGTGACCCTCCCTGGCCATGCCGCGGCCCGCCCCTCAAACAGAGGCGGCCTCCTTCAGCACCCCTCAAGAGCCGCGGCCCTCCCTGGCCATGCTGTGGCCCAACCTACAGTTCAGCCAATACTCTGGTTTTTCCTCCCTTGCAATTTTCCTTGGAACAAACCTTTCAAACCAAGCCAAAACACCACCCAAACATCCAATACAACCCCTAAACTTGATCTACTTCAGACCCTCATCAAAACCCAAGTTAAACCCTAACCAAAACTTCCATCAATTCCAACTATCCACAACAAAATCACAAGCTGAAACTAAAAACCAAAACAGAGCATACCAGGGAACTAGTGGCTAGAGACTTACCTCAAACTTAGGTTGTGATGCTCTTCAATGGTGGAACACTCTCCCAAACTCCCAAGGCTTACTTCCCAACCTTGAATCCTCAACAAGTGCTCAAAAATCACAAAGGAAATGGAGGAGAAAGAGATACGGGAAAGCTTCAAGAACTTGCTCTGTTTTCCCTCGTTTTCACAGCCTAACATAGTTTATACTAATCCTAGGGGTGAAAAGACCATTATACCCCTAGGTCAATTAAGGGTTTCTATAGGCTCCCAAGGGAAAAATTGTCATTTCCAACCTATCTCGTTAATCATAATTAATGCTCTCCAATTCCCGCTATTCTCGATAATCCCAAACACCAATAATTCATATCCCGTTACCCTTTAACTCCCGGTAATGCTCTAATAATTAAAATCACCCTGAGACTCATCCCGAGCCCCAAACTTAAACCTGTTATGACTAAACCGCTAATCAATATTCCAAGATCGTCTCATGTCGAATAGCTCGAACAAACCCACATTATAATGTGGTCTCAACAACATATCACCGACATGCATACAATTATGCCCTTAACGGGCCAAATTATCATCACACCCCTATAATTAAAATGTGGACCCACATGCATGCATTTAACATCATATTATAATATAATTCACATATACATGCATTCTATCAATTAATGGCATAATTAAGCAAGTATGGCCCTCCCGGCCTACTATTCCCGCCATTAAACCACATCGGAGAATTTGGAGCATTAAATTTTTTCTCTTACGTCACTTTTTTAGTCATTATTATCTCACATCACTTCTTCTCACATCGCTTTCTTTCTCAGCAATTTCTCTCTCCTCAATTTCTTTCTCATCATTTTTATCTCCTCGTTTTCTCTCTCCTTATTTTTTCTCATTACTTTCTCTCTTCTCACTTTCTCTCTCCTCATTTTCTCTCTCCTCATTTTCTCTCTCTTTACTGTCTCTTTTATCACTTTATCTCTCTCGTCATTTTCTCTCTCATTACTTTCGCCCTCTCATTTTTTCTCGCATCACTTTCTCTCTTCTCATTTTCTTTTTCATCACTTTCTATTTCTCCAATTTTCTCTCATTACTTTCTCACTCCTTATATTTCATCTTTTTCTTTCACAATACTTTATCTATTGTTTGTTACAAATTTTAAAAAAAAGCTCTCTTTACAAATATATTTATTAATTTTTTATTTAAGGGCTTTTAAAAAAAAAAATTAAAACCAAAAACTAATTTTTTTAAAAAAATTAATCAAACACCTCTTCTTTTCTTAAAAAAAATACAAAAATTGTGTTGTGTTCTTATTTATGAAAATACCACTCTGAGAATAAAAAACTATACCAAACAAATCCTAAACTTTCTAAATTTTAATTCTAAATCTAGATAAAATAAATAAATAGACTATAAATTGTTATAGGGTATTATTAAATAACTATTTTAGGTGGGGATTATTTAAAAAAATTAAATTGATATAAAATCAAATAAAAAAAATCAAGTGGGTCCTCCATTCTCACATTTATATATTTTTTTTAAAAAAAACATATTATATTAGCCGTGCTTACTAGGTAATGTTTCATGTATTTTATAATTTTACAAATATTTTTTCTTGGTACAGTAAATGCCCTAACTTAGCTAATCTTATCACCCCCAACTTAGTCTTTAAAACATTTTAAGGCACATTTCACATGCTTCTAAAAGTAAGTACACATAGTTGTATTTTTTTTTTTAAAAAAAACGTAGTTACAGCTATTTATTATGAGCATTGTTATTATTATTAGGCACTTATAGTGTTTAATACCACTTTATATTGATTGGTACAATTTAATATCGATAATCATTATAATTTTATCTTTTGATTTATTGCTGTCATTTACAAAGACAATTAGATTTTATAAGCTAAAATGGAGTCAATCTAAGTCTATAACTATATATATATATATATATACTTGTTTCATGACTTGTTAATCAATTTTCAACCTGATAAATTTTGGACTGATTTATTAATTTTATAAATTCAGCAATCCTTGTGATCGGAAGCCTTCAAAGTTGAAAGAGCAAAACTTGGAGAAACAAATATTATTTTAATATATTTTTTTTATTCATCATGATGCAATAAGTGAGAAAAATATTTATTTTTAATACCGTGTTCCTTGAAGTGATCAATCATGTCATGAGATATCTCATATAACATTGATAAATATCTATGTATACATGAAGAACAGTATAATAATATTCACATATATATATATATAACATTATAATGATATCCTTTTATATATATATAGCATTAATATAATATAAATAAATATAGCGTAAATGCTACACAAAACTGGTGCTCTCTTACTATGAATACAGATTGCCTTTGGCTAACTCCTTAATCAGTATATGATTTCTAATCATAAATATTTATTATATATGTCTTGTAATTATCTAAACCATCAAAGAAAATATAGTACATGATCCAGTTCTCTACTTCATTTAATTGTTGTTGGGAGATAAGATTTATTATCCATAACAGAAATTAATATTCCAATTTCATAATTTTGCCCAGAGTTCAACTACTGTCTTCATAGTTATTTCAAAAGTTTTTTTGCTTGACTATCGTCAGATATATACTTAGGCTTTTATATGAGTTGCTTCTGGTGATTATAGGTTATATTTCCTGGTTAGTAATTTTTTCATGTTGAATTGTTGGCTCGCATATTTACATAGCCCAATGTAAGTTTCACCACTAGTATATTAAACTATGTTGTACAAGAAGTTGGATCAATGAGAGTAAATGTTTAGGTAAAGAAATATCATCTTTCTCTTGGATCAGTCAGAGTAAATGTTTTGGTAAAGAAATAACATATTTTTATTTTGGTCCTTAACTTTACATAAATTTTTATATTTGTCTCAACTTCTAATTTATATAAAGGTTTGCTCTCTCCCCAATCTAACTACACAATTCCATCTATTTTATCCAAAGAATAACTAAGAAAGACCAATATGGAATCTCTAAGAGGCCAAGAACAGATATGGCAACTCATGTTCAGCTTTGTCGACTCCATGGCCTTGAAATGCGCCATCGAGCTTCGCATTGCTGACATCATTCACTCTCATGGCAAACCTATAACTCTCTCCCAAATAGCGTCTGGCATTCGATCAAACTCCAACTCCTCCATATCTCCGAATATTCCTTACCTCTCTCGCATCATGAGATTTCTAGTTCGAAAGAATATCTTCACTGAACATCAAGAAGATAATGATGAGGTGATCTCATTGTACGGGCTAAGTGATAGCTCGAGATGGCTGTTGCGGGATTTTAAGTCAAGCCTGGCTCCCATGGTGCTCATGCAGACTCATCCATTGTCGATGGCGGTGTGGCATTTCCTTGAGGATTATGTGAGAAACAGCAGCAACACTTTCGAAAAGGCTCACGGTTGTAACATTTGGGAGTTTTCCTCAGCCAATCCAGAATTCAACAAGATCTTCAACAATGCCATGGCGAGTATTGTGCCAATATACATGGGGGCTATGCTTTCAAGTTATAAGGATGGTCTTGGTTGTATTAAAGGAACAGTGGTGGACGTCGGGGGTGGTACGGGCGGCTCCATATCAGAGCTTATGAAATATTATCCAAACATCAAAGGGATTAACTTTGACCTGCCACATGTGATTGCAACAGCACCGGCATTGGATGGTGTTACCCATATTAGTGGTGACATATTCGAGTCAATTCCTAGTGCTGATGCGGTTTTAATGAAGGTAATTACATTGAGGGTAATTAACCATTTGTTACTATGTGTTTTTACAAAATACAATACAGCTCTAGTATCTTATAATCTCAATCATGATCATTAGTACCCATTAATTTGAAAGTTTGTATAAAATAATACCCTATCTTCTTGATCATGATCATCGGGTATTCTATAATTTGAAAATTGAAATGGTACCTTGTTATTTATGAGAAGATGCCCATTTGGTACTTGAAATTTGTTTGAGTAAATTTGAGTCTGGGTTTTATTTTATAACGATTTTTAAATTACAAGGTGTTTGATGATCATTATCGAGGTACTAAAATTGTATTTCCTTAAAACACAAAATACTAAATAATATATATATATATATACATATATATTTGTTGTTTAGTTTAGACAGTAGAATGGAAGATATACTGAAAATCATATCAGTGTTCTAACTCAACATCAAATAAAGTAGTCATGTTATTAGAAATGATTTAATATTCACACACATACCACCTTAACTTTTAGAATTTAAATCTTATCTTTTCATTTTCAATCTTTCTCAAAATAATTTTATATATATACAGGGTGTACTACATTGCTTCAGCGATGAAAAATGTGTAAAAGTATTGAGAAATTGTCGAAAAGCAATAACAGACAAAAAGAATGGGAAGATTATCATTTTGGAGATTGTGTTGGACCCAACCAGCAATCAAATATTTGACGAGACTCGAATGGTGTACGATTTATTGATTCCACTCTTTAGTGGTGGAAAAGAGAGAACTGAGCTTGAATGGAAAAGGCTATTAAACGAGGCTGGTTTTACTTGTATCAAAATCACCAAAATTCCAATTATACCTGCTATTATTGAGGCCTTTCTAGTGTGACAACATCGATCTATCTATATATATATAAACTAGGTTATGTTGCTTTCAACAATAAGTTCCCTACGTACTGTTACGGTTATGTATGGTTTGCTGTGATTAATATAATATGTTGGTAATAATACGACTCTTTAGTAATTTTTTTTTTTTGGTAAAGATCCACATGGTTTAAAAAGTGTTGTGATATTGTAGTGGGCTATAAATAAGTCTTTTATCCTTCAATTTAATTTGTCTCAAAATTAGTATTTTTTTCATTTTCGGTGATTGATTAAAGTTATAATTTTTGGAATTCATATATATATATATTGTAAAATCCTTTTTGGCTAAACTTTAATTTAGATAAAATATTTGAATTGTTTAAAGAAAAATCAGTAGCATATCTCCATATTGATTTTCGGTTTTATTGGCAATATTTTCAGCTGTTTTTGTAATGTGAAAAGATCTCTAAGTGTAAATATATTTGTTGCTTTATTTATCTCAAATAATCAATTTTTGGTAAAAATATATTGTGCAAATATCTTGAGATTATTTTCAGGGATTATATGGGATTGTGTCTTTCTGGAAATAAAGAAGGTATCGAAAATGAACATAGTCAAAAGAAATGACCATGTTCGTTCTGCCAGATAAAACTGATTACGTTGCTGACTCATCAATTTCCTTTTCTGTCGACACAGAATCCATCTGGCTGGTTGTTTTCCTAAATCAAAGGAATTCGCAAATTGATTTCAAAGATACCAGAATATGATGGCCTTGGACGATTTCCCTGCCTATAAATACCTTGCCAAGGCCTTTGGTTTTTTCATCTCTTCCATTTTGAATATTTGTAAACGTTATGTTATTTTGAAGAGTGTGTTTATTTGTAGAGATTAAGTTTGTTCACCTTAATCTTTGTGAGAGTGCTGAGTGTACTTGTGGATATCTATCTAGTCCATTGTAATCAGATAGTGTCTATTGTAAACGTGTTCATAAGGATCTTCGGGAGAGGATTCGATCTAAGTCTCACTTCGGGAGAAAGTGTGCACTCGCTGTTCTTTGAAGGGAGTTCAAGAGAATCAGCGTTTCATCAAACCAAATTTGTAGAGAAGAGTACAACAAGATTGCGGCAATAGTTTAAGAGGGAGTCTTACATTGTTTAAGTCAATGCTTTTGTACACTTTGTTTCTTTACTAATTGGTTTATTCTCTGGGCGTAGCCCCAAGGAGTAGGATATCCGAAAGGGTTTCTGAACCTTGTAAAAATTCGTTGTGTTCTTTAATTTTTACACTGTTTATTTTTTGTGTTCAGTTCTGTCGTGACAAGTTTGGATTCTGTCTCAACAAAACCGTTTTCTGTGTAAACAACTAATTACCATTCCGCATTTTAATTAATTCATTGTTTAATTAATCTGGTAATTACTAAAAACGGAATTTCATATATATATATATGTATATTCTATATAATAAGTGTGTAGATAACGGAAATTTTTTGTTTTAACGGTTTTTTATTTTTTTTAATGTTGACTTTAACAGAATATTGTTATATTCAACAAAATATTCTTATATTTAATGGAAGTTTGTAAACACTCAAACTTAAATAAAATAAAATTAATAATTAAAAAAATTAAAATAAGATATTTTACAATGATAATTATTTAAAAATATTAAATAATTAAGCAAAAACAGTAATTTGTAAACGCTTAAACTTAAATAAAATAAAATAAATAATTAAAATAAAATATTTTTGAGATATTTTACAATAATAATTATTTAAAAATAATAAATAATTAAAAAAATTAAAATAAGATATTTTGGACATATTTTACAATGATAATTATTTAAAAATAATAAATAATTAAACAAATTAAAATATAATATTTTTGAGATATTTTACAATGATAATTATTTAAAAATAATAAAATCATACGTTTTATAACTTAAATAAAATTTAATTAAACGTAAACTCACTTATTAGAATAATATGATATTAAACATATAATATAATCTACTATGAATTAGCAACAAATTACTTTCTTTTTTTTTAAGCTAGCAAGAAACTTAAATTTAAAATCCACGTATAATATTTAATATTACATTAAACATATAATATATAATCTCTTGTTGTCACTACAAAATTCAAAAACTAGAACAAACATAAACTTAAACAAAAATAAATAAATTATTTAATTAAAATGATATATTTATTTGAAATTTATATGACATTAATCTAAATTTAATAAAAATAATTAATAAATTCTATAAATAAAACTAAGCATGCATATTACATGTTGCCTGTATCTAGTATATATATATATATAAATATATATATAACTATACATTTTATCAATATCTTTATATATAAAAAAAATTGTGTGTCTTACGAATTACTGATTTAACAGTTTTTTTTTTTTGTAACTTTGACAAAATATTAATTAGTTAATTTAAAAATCATTCATTTATAATATATAATAACAATAATATTAAGTAATAAACCTGGATGCTTTCCATCAAGCATTAAACCATATTAGAGTGTCTCCAAGGGAGATGCAAATCTATGATGTATTGCAAAAATATAGCTCATCACCAATAAACATTCACTTTTTATTTATTTATTTATTTGCTGTTATTTTATTATTATTTTAGGTAGCTTATTTATTATTGGTATTAAATGTTCAATTTTTATTTACTTTTTTGCTATTACTTATTATTTTTGGTATTGTTATCCAAAAAATTGGAATTGATGACGTGGCAAGTAATCCCTGGACACGTGGCTGACACCTGGAAGAGCTCTGCTAGTGTATCGACCAGAAGACGTATTAGAAGCAGTAAGCAGCCCAGTCTTACCTGCGATCAGTCTGGTCGATGGTTCCGCATACAATGTAATATTACTATAAAGATCTTTGTAAATCCCGAATTTAACTCACACAATCTCCTGAGTATCCGATTATTTAGGAGAGAATATCAGCAACAAAATCATGTAATCCCCCTTGAGCCTATAAATAGAAAAAGATAGCTCAAGGGAGGGACTTTTGGCTTTCGATTTATTTGAGACTAGAATAATTCTCCTTGGAATATTGTATTGTTCTTCAGAGGTTAGTGAAACTCATTGAACCCTTGTTCTTTGATCACTCCTTTGATTCTTATATCAATAACAGTCGAAGTGGACGTAGGTCATTACCAGATCCTGGGGCCGAACCACTATAAAATATCGTGTTCTTATTACTTTTTGTCATTCGATTCTTGTCAACACACTCATTCACATCAAGCATATTCTGACTCCGTGTCAGTTGACCAAAATTTGGGTCAACAGGTATATTCTTTATTATTGGCATTAAATGTTGATTATTTTACATCACTTTTACATCGATGTGCATTGGAGCATAATTATAAAAGTTGTGCTAAATATGTTATTTATTAACATTTTGTGCTAAATTTAGCAATATTTTTTCATCTTCCATTGGAGATGGTCTTACATAAAACTACCCAAACCTATTTTGAAAAGCCTCCCAACGCTGTGTAACATGCAAACCTTGAGGGCATGTTACAAGCTAGGTTGGTGCTTGATCAGATGCACATGCGAGGGTGCAAGCTGGTGAGCATGGCTAGTTTGTAAGACAGTGGCATTTTTGTAAATATCTTCAATATTGCCCGGAAATGGACGGGACTTGGTAGTTCCCATATTGAAAGGGCAATGAACGCAATGGTGTGATCGGATTTTGGAGATTCAGAGAATTGGCCAGCTAAGAGCCAAATATGTCTCTTAAGAAAAAATCGTATATGTTCATGATAGAAGGCTAAAAGCTTAGAAGGCTCTTTGTAGGGGGAGCACTTGGTGTCAGCTCTCCACCACCCCCTGGTGAAGGTACGTCAAGTATGCTACTACTAGTTAGGAGGGCTAGTAGGGCGAGCATATGAGGACCACGAGGTAACTCATATTTCTCCATGAGTAGGATTACTCATGGACATTATCAGGACACCCTGGTAGTGCGTTGAGGTTTATGGGTTTATGGGTACATTTCTCTTCGCCTGCCAGTATGTCGCTTGCATGGAAAGTGGTCCAAACCTCCGAGAGACGTCGTGGTGCGCCATGGCCATGATTCTTGACGTGAGATGGCACGAGAAGCCATTCATGGGACTTGCTAGCATACAGGCATTGAAGGGTGTACAATGCTTGAGAAGGAAAGAGGTCCAATGTGTGCTACTAGTCTAGCAGCTAGTCTCGAGGGCCGGCCAACATGCGTAAAGGCATGGTACCTTGAGGATTAGACCATGGACGGATGAGAGTCCTTGGGCCACAATGGGAACTATTCGGATGGTATCGAATGGGGCATGACGAGAGGCGTTCGCACGTCAACTTGGTGTTGGCTCTTGACCAGACATGCTACCTTGGCTTGTGAATTTTAGGTGAGCATCAGTGTTGGGATTTGCCTTGCCATAGTGGGAACCTATGGACAGTGTGAGTATCTTGGCTAGAGATGGTAGAGGGTGTGACTTGGTGAGAGATGTTCGAGAGGCAGAAGTGTGCAGAGGCACACGGTCGTCGCACAAAAAATGTACCCATTGTTATCTGAATGGTTGGGAGGTTGACCTTGGTTCAAAGGAGTCAAGGTGTCACATGGGCATTTGCACTGTCAAAATATCAGTCCGTGACAAGTATTAGAGCCAGGTTCATCTCAAGTGGGGGATGAACTTGGTTGGCCTATCTTAGAGTGGATGTAGGCGTGCAGAAGGATCAAGAAGGTCTAGATGCTTGAACAGATGTCGTTGAGCCGTTTAGTCACCTAGAAAGGATCAGTAGGCTGAGACGGGATGAGACTTGGTTGCTTTCTTCGTGGGAATACTAGACATCCTTGAGAGAGGGAAAGTTATGGTTGCTTCGAATCAAAGTTCAGTGATGCTGGAAAGACAACAACCACATGCAATTGTCGAGGGCACTATAGAAGAGTTGGAACTCGTTGACATGAGACAAAGTTTGATCGAGAGGGGAAGGTTGTATGCTTTGTTCACTAGTTCAGGTTCGCCTGAGTGACAGTGTAAGTCACACGAAGAGATGTTGTTGAAAAGGGAACTTGTACGCAAGAGTGTTGAAGCATATTAGTTGTCATCAAATGCTTGTACGATAGTGATTAAGAGTGGACAACTTTGAGTAATCAGATAAAGATGAACATGAAACACTTCAGATGCTACTTGTGTGCCAAAGGGCATCATAAGAAGACCAAGGTGGCAGTATCTTGTTTCGCCCAAGAAGGGAGGCGCCGAGACAATTCAGTGGGATGTGCTGGCTCACAGAGATATTAACAGGTGTGAGAAACACTAAGGCATTGTAGGAGATGCTATGTTGTGGAATATATGCATCAAATGTCAGTAGGGTCAAGTAGACTGCGCAGTGGTCAGAATGGTACTAGTATTTCTTCAGTGCTGGAGGGTTGTGTCAAGGAAACTTAGTACTTCAAGAGAGCTTAAGGAGGCTGAGATGGTGTTAGAGTTTAAATGTGGGCCAGAGTTCCTTGCTATTTGGACTTAGTGATCATAGGAGCCTAGAGAAGCTGAGAAGTTGCACTAGAGTTTGTATGTGGCCAGAGGGCTACATCGAGAGGAACTTAGTGCTTCTTGGAGGCTCGGAGGGGCGATATGCTAGTGTTGATCAGATGGATAGCTATGTGGACAGTGCACTCATATGGGAATCGACAGTGGTGCTACATGAAGTAGTTGACTCGGGAGTCACATCCTGCGGGTGCACTTTTTGATTTGTTGTGTGCATGAAGAGATAGGGCAGTTAGACATTATTGTGTGTGGGAAAGTTGTCAAGGATGCCAATAGTTGAAGTGGGGGAGAGTCCTTCATGGCTCGCACATCCAAAAAGCATACCAATTTTTCACTACAAAACATCAAGATAAGTTATCATGGAGATTGTTAGTTGTTCAGAATGTAAAATCAAGGAGACTCAGAGACAAAGACAGAGCCAGTTACCTAGGGTGAAAGTCGTCAGGACTCAGGTACTAAGTTAACATTAGTGAAACGTTTGCCTAAGGTGAAAGTCAGCAGGACTCAAGTACTAAGTCAACGTAGAGATGTCGATGGGCGAAGAGTTAGAATGACCGAGGCATTAGTTCAACATCATTTTCAAAAGTTATAAAGGGAACAAGGGACCGCATGAGAGAAAGTGGTTAGCTTGCGAGCTATACCTTGAGAGGTACACCTCAAGAAGATAAGTTTTTCCCAAGTTGAAGTGGGGGAGCCCACTTATTATTAAGTTCGAAGGATCAGGGTACTTGTTCATTTTTTGTGTGTGAATTCAGAGGGAAACACAACAACAGACAAGTTGTACAGTGCGAAGGCATGCATGACTGATGAGAGTAGGTCAGTGACCAAGTGAAACCGCGAATAGACAGTATGCATGGGTGTACGTTGAGACCAAGATTGGGCAGGTTTTGTAGCATGTTATGGGAAATTTTTTGTGTTTTATGGGGATGCGTGATTATGGGAACACAAGTCGAATGATTCAGAGAACGTATGCCGAAGAGAGATAGCGAATTGGGACAACTTCAGACCTTAAGAGTGAGGTAGTGTGCAGTCAAGTTGGTCAAGATTTAACATACCGTCTGAGTTAGGCAGGGTTAATTAGAGGGCAAAACCTGAGGCATGATGCTGGGGAGTCAACATGAACACGAGCCAGAAGGCAATGTAGTGGTTTCGAATGATCTCACATCATTGGCCACATTGTATAAGCTCAGAGGAACAGTTATGCTTATGGTCAGGAGTGGCCATTCTGCATCAAGTCATGGGTATATAGTAAGGCCGGAGGGCCAAAAGTCTTAGAGACTACTTCGTCAAGTCTGTGTGCAAGGGTGCACCAGATACTGCAAAAAAGGCTATAGTTGGCACGAGTGCCGCGTGGAAGAGAGACATGCCTTCAACGGAAGGATGTTTTATATGTGTCGTTGGGAACGGTTGGTTTGTGAACCTCACCCTGAGGGGTACACCATAATTTCTGCCTTGTCAATATGAGTTTGCATTGGACAATTGGTGGGGAAGCTTCAATTAGAGGATGTGTTGGCTTCGGGGTCAGTGCTGCATGGGCTACTTGGTTTACTAGAGTGACGTCGTTATAGACTCAGAGGAGCTCATATGTGCGAGTATTTGAGTGCTGAGGCACTACTTCATGGGAGAATTCTGAATAGCGACAGTGGTACAGGGTCTTTGATCGAGTCCAAGAGTGGACGTGGGAGATCATCACCAAGTGGGTGATTCTACAATTGTAGAGGGACTAGTACAGACTGAAGATTCGAACAAAGCATGGAGTGATCTTAAGAGTCGAGGCAGGAAGATTGGTCAGTGGTCTGTCGATGAGGGCATCGACAATTGAAGTGAGGGAGAGTGTAACATGTCAGCCTTGAGGGCATTTTATGAGCTAGGTTGGTGCTCGATCAAATGCGCACGTGAGGGTGCAAGCCGGTGAGCATGCTAATGCCTAGTTTGTATGACAGTGGCATTTTCATAAATATCTTCAATATTTCCCAGAAATGGACAGAATTTGGATAGTTCCCATATTGAAGGGGGAATTAACGTAATGGTGCGATCAGATTTGGGAGATTCATAGAATTGGCGAGCTGAGAGCCAAATATGTCTCCCAAGTAAAAATAATATATGTTCCTGATAGAAGGCTAAAATCTCAGAAGGCTCTTTATAGGGGGAGCACCTGGTGTCAGCTCTCCACCACCCCTGGCGCAGGTGCATCAAGTGAGCTAATACTAGTTAGGAGGGCTATTAGGGTTGGCATATGAAGGCCACAAGGGTACTCATATGTCTCCATGAGTAGGAGTACTCATGGACATTACTAGGGCACCCCGGTAGTGCGTTGAAGAGTTCTTCCAGAGGTTTATGGGTACGGTTCTCTTGGCTTATCGGTATGTCGCTTGCATGGAACATGGCCCAAGCCTCTTAGAGACATGTTGGTGCGCCATGGCCACAAGTCTTGATATGAGATAGCATGGGAAGCCATTTGTGGGACTTGTGTACAATGCTTGAGAAGGACAGAGGTCCAGAGTGTGCTACTAGTCTGGCAACTAGTCTCGAGGGCCTTCCAACATGCGTGAAGGCATGGTGCCTTGAGGATTATACTGTGGATGGATGAGAGACCTTAGGCCACGATGGGAATTATTCTGATGGTATCGAATGGGGCATGACGAGAGGCGTTGGCACATCAACTTGGTGTTGGCTCTTGGCCAAACATGCTACCTTGGCTTGTGAATGTCTGGGTGCGCATCGATGTTGGGATGTTCCTTGTCATAGTGGGGACCTATGGAAAGTGTGAGTATCTCTGCTAGAGAGCCTTGATGCACAGATGCACTCATAAATGCTTGAGAGCGTGACTTGGTGAGACTTGTTCGAGAGACGGAAGTGTGGAAAGGCACACGGTCGCGCGAAAAATGTGCTCATTGTTATTTGAATAATTTGAATGCGCAAAAAAGTGTGCAGAGTCAAGGTGCCGCATGGGCATTTCCGCTGTCAAAATGTCAGCCCGTGCACTGTGCACCACCATAGTCACTAGCAGCTTGTGAAGGGTTAAATCTACAATATATATGCATTACAATACTTGAATATCCTCTTTTATAATATATGACATATTTTACTTATTTAAAATTTATATGAAAATTTAAAAATATATAATAAAACTAAATTATTATATTTTTAAAATAAAATTAAGCAAATGTGCAATATATCTATGTATACTAGGTAAAAAAAATGTTACGATTGGTTAGGCACGAAAAGGTGAAAAAACCATAACAATTTCACTAAAGTCAATATGTGAGAGTTGAATTTTTGTATAGGCATTTATAAATCATCATTTTGGGTCCAAAGTGTTACTTTGGAGTATATAAGAGTACCCAAAAAGTTTAGGAGCATTTGAAAATGATTTGAGGCAGGTTTTGGGGAGCCAAGTCAGGTTCCCAGGCGTTGCGTCACCTCTGGGAGGCGATGCATCGCCTAGACCTGAAAGGGCCATACAGGCAACGCATCGCTTGCATGGTGGCGATGCATCGCTTGCCAAACAATTCATCGCCTGGGTGCAGGCGATGCATTACCTGGGCGGTCCGTACAGGACCGTGCAGTGATGATTTTTTGCACCAAAACTCAAATCAAAATGCTCTAATCTCATTTGTTGAGTCTAATGAGGGTTCATATACTATTTTAAAGGGTCATTTAAGTTAATTGGTGAATTGATCACTCACCTTTTTCTCTATAAAACCCTCTCTCTCACTCTCTCTCTCTAGCTCTCTCTCTCTTTCTCTCTCTCTCTCTCTCTCTAGCTCTCAAGATTACTAGTTTTCTCTAAAATCTTCATCAAGAAAGCCTGACTTGTATAAAGATTCAAGACTTGTTAATCCCAGTCTCATTCCATTTTAGTAGCTTCAAGAAATCTCAAGGAGGAGGCTAGGAATAGAGATTTTTAGAAAACAATTCTCAATTTGTGTCAAGCCTTTGTTACATTTTGTTGATTCAAATAAAATCATAGACTTTTGATTTTATGTATCAAGGTTCTTCAACCCAAAGTTCAATTCTACTACTTGCTTCAATTTGTGTTTGTTCTTTGCATTATTATTGTTGACGCGGTTTTTCGCCAACAGTGAATGATGTAAATTGCTGGGATGGATTAGTGCTTAATGGTAAACCGTAATAAGAAAATGATAATTATAAACACTAGAAACGAAATATCAAGAACACTCGTCCCTTTTTACGTGGTTCAGAGGTTAAAATCCCCCTAGTCCACGAGTCTATATTATTATTGTTTATCGCTCTCTCAATTTTGATAGAGTTTTTGCATTACAGAGAAAAAACATCACCACATTCCTATCCAAGGTCTTAGTATTTATAGAGGAATTCCCTGGATAGGCATTGGGGTCATCACGTGAATCCAAATCCCTCATGTGACTTGTCTCACACTAAATATAAATATTACAATTTATATTAAGGTATGGTCTAATCATTGGGTGAAGCTGATCATGGGTCATCAAGGATAATCAGGCATGTGATGTCTGATCATGCACAATTATATTACGTGTCCGAGATTTCATGGATTTACAGACATGTAATGTCTGCCCACGCACGTCTATATAATGTACCCAGCTTTATAAAGATTAAGGGACATGGCAGACCTCTATCGTACCTCGAGCTGAATGTAGCGTCAGCTCGTGTCTCGGATGCTATGCTTCATAAGTGTTTCCAGCTCGTGCATATTGTTTTGTATTCACTAGCTCGTGATACTGACCTAGGGAATTGTGATGCCTTCACAGAGGAAATATGGATTCGTGGATCATCTCTTACAATTCTGGACTAGCCAGTTGTATCCGAGCTGACTAAAAAACTCGTGCTGAATTTTAGGACGTACAATTATTCCATTAGAGAATATATTATCATTGTTTATTCGTTTTAATTGTATTATACAAAACTTGGTTTATAGCCTTATCCCCAACAATAAAAAATATCTAACCCCAAACATAAGTTTTGTAATGAAGATTGTCTATCTCTAAGATTTATCTACTCACCAAGACTATGGAAAAAATCTCATCATTCTCAGCCTCGAGTTCATGTCTCAAGATCTAGTGACACTAGATCGATTTGATGGCTCAAACTTTGTTCGTTGGCAAGACAAAATCAAGTTTCTTCTCACAACATTGAAGGTTCACTACATCCTTGACAAAGATTTGAAGACTTTGGATGCTCCAAAGGATGATGATACTCAAGAAGTGATCAAGGGAAGGAAGAAAAGAGAAGAAGATGAGCTAATATGTAGAGGCCACATTCTCAATGCTCCATCAGATCGTCTCTATGATCTCTACACCAATACAACATCAGCAAAGGAGATATGGGATGCACTTGAGAAGAAGTACAAAACTGAAGAAGAAGGTACCAAGAAATTCCACATAACTCAATAAATGGCATTTAAATTCTTTGATGGAAAACCCTTACTCACCCATGTACATGAGCTACAAGTTATTGTGAATAAGCTATCTACTCTAAAGATAACATTGCTAGAATCCTTCATTATGGGTGGGATCATAGTCAAGTTGCCTCCATCTTGGAGAGGCAATAGAAAGAACATTCTTCATAAGAATGAAGAGATATCTTTGGAGGAGATCCTAAAGCACCTAAGGATTGAAGAGGAGTCTCATTCTAGAGATAAGTGTTGTTAGGGTTTGTGTCCTAAAAGCATGTGAAAAAGACATTTTATTGGCTTAAATAAAAGTAAAATTTTATTATATTTGAATGTTATAATTATTGTTTGAATAATTTATATAAATATCAGAAAATTCCATATTAATTTATGAAGATATGATCTTGTATGCGTACAAAATAATTAAGATCATATATAATTAATAAAATAGTCAGAAACGTATTAAAGTACGGAATCTTTAATGAATGGTTGCTAGTACGTTTTACTAAGCATATGGGATGCAAGTAGTCTAGATTCGGATTACTAATGGGATAAACATCTTGGTAAAGGTGATGTATATAATTGTTATTATATATGATAGGGCCGATGTGAATTAATTATATTTATAAACTTACGGTTTTCCATAAAGATTTAATTCACATCATAATAGATGATCATTTGTAGATTAGTCTAAATCCTGAGTTATCATGAAGACATGTTTATGTTTATTGGGTCTTTTGATTCATTCGTTAAGGTCTCTTGATATAATGAGGCTAATGACTTTTGTTTTGGAGATTCAATATCATGAATGGTTAGGAACATGATTTTACAATAATGGAATCCTTGCTTTCCTAACTGGTCGAATATTGGTTCCCTTAAGGATTAATTCGGAGACTAAATAGTTATTGAGCTCAAATCTATAATATGATTATAGATTAATTATTCACTTGTGAACTAATGGTACTTAAGGAACAAGAGGTAATTAGAAGGGTAAAACGGTAATTCTTGACCAACTCTAATTAGTAAACCAATAAATGGAGGACAGAACTAATTTTATTGATTACATTAATGGACTACAAGAAAAAACTCTGTAAATATAATTATATAATTACTAGGAGTGCAATTCTATATTTATAGTGGAGAAATAATGGAATCAATAAATAAGAATATTGAATTAATGAGTTTAATTAATAATCTGGTTTATTGGAACTTCGTATTATAGGTTCATGGTCCATGGGTCGTCTCTGTCTTACATTGTCAAGGGTAAGGATCTCACAAGAAAAATTAGAGAAAATGACTAATTGTAAAGGAATTAATTTGTCAGGGCAAAGAGATATTTATGTGATAATTATATGCAATTAAATAATTGTGAATTAATTAACTAATTAGTTTTTATTTGAAAAACTTTATATTAGTTAAAATAAATATTAATCTGTGCTTGGATTAATATTTGGGAGAGTTAATTATTATCTTAGTATAAGATAATTATTTAAACTTATAGTTTTCTAAGATAAGGTTAATTTTTAATTAACTGATATTTATTTCGAAATAAATATATTGTTTTAAAATTAATTAAACAAACAAATGATAAATTCAAGGAGGCCATAACAGTGGCGTCACTCATGTGTCACATCATCCTTGATATTTGAATTTTGAATTTCAAATTAATTTGTTTATTTAATTATTATTTTTAAATTTGATTTAAAATTAAATAATTAAATTATGTTATAACTTATCATATTTTAAAAATAAATTAAAAATAATAAAATAGTTTTATTTATCTTTATAAACCTCAAAAGAAGTGATACTTTTCAAGTCAGTAGTTTTTGGTTATCAAACTGTCTCAAAAGAAAAGAAACGATAGAATTTTCTAACCTTAAATTCTACAAGTTTCCATAAGCCTTCTCTCTTCTCCAAACACTCTAGATCTCATATGCTAAGAATATCTAGAAAGCCTAAATAATCATTCAGTGAATCCTACGTGCCCACACATGTCCTTGTGTGTTAGAGGAACGACTTTGAATGTTAGGTGTGAGCTTTCACTTGGATAGGTGATTGTTGATTATACTAAAAGACTCAAGGAATCTTGATAGGCTCCAAGAGGTAATCTTTATTTCTTTGTATGTGTTGATTTAATGTATATGTATATGTATTGATCCTGTCTGATATTATTATTTGTTTAAATCTCCCTCCCCTACCTTCCACGACGTATTATGATTTTACTTTATTTAATACCAACAATTGGTATCAAAGCAATCTACATATATGTATACATTAAATGTCGTGTGGGTTTCTTGTAATTTTTATACGTATGTCGATATGTATATTGAATGGATGGTTATATTTTTGGAAAGTATGGTTGAATGATGGATCATTATTTATAGGGTACTATTGGGTTAAAAATTGGTTTTAATTTTTCTTAGATCTTGTGTAACCCATATAAGGTATAGGAATTTTTGTAATTTTATTTTTTAAATGATGTTGTAAAAAAATTTGTCACAAAGATGAGAAGAAAAATAAGAGAGACTCGAGCCACATGTGCCTGGCTGTCAAGCCCCCTACGCACACGCCAATGCTCGTGCGCCTGCCTGGCAGCACCCATGCACCTCCGCCTGCTAGGCCCGAGTGCCCCTGGTTGTAGCGTCCCTGCGCCCCGCTGCTGTGCCCATGCATCCACGAGCCCCAGGCGCACCCGCTCCCATGTGCACTCATGTGCGCCAGCAGCCAACCCGAGACTTGGGCTCTCCTTGCTGTCGTCCCTACTCAAGGGCACAATTAAATGGTGCCCAAAAAGTCCCTAATTGTTAGCTAACATCTTTTATTTGATTAATTTTTTAAATTTTTTGAATTTAGAAATTAATTATCTTGTTTTATTTTTATTAGAAAAATAAAATATCTTTTAGTTAGTTAAGATCTTATCTTATGTTTAAATAATTATTTGAATTTAATTCTTCTAATTATTTAAATTCAACTAAATTAAAAAGATAATAAAAAAGAGTTAATTAATTAAAAATTAGTTTTAATTAAATAATTTAATTAGAAAATTAGTGTCTAATTAATTATTTGGCCTAATGGATGCCTAAGAATTATGAAAATTGGCCTATGAGAAGGAGAAGCAATTTAGAGTCTTGTAAACAACTGAAGCACATTTTGTAATTTGAATTTCTATTTTTTCAAGGGTTGTAAATTTAGAAATACCCAATAGTACTCGGTTTATCATTTATTTATTATTTATTTATTTATTCATTCATTTAAATAAATGTTAATTGATGTTTGATTTATAACATGATCATGCATTAGCCTATTACATGCCATACACAAAATCCCACACAATTTTAATTAATCATGCATCTCTTTTAGAAACATAGTTATCTAGGATTATCCTACATGTTTATGTGAATTTTTTTGGTGAAATCAATTGCATGTAAACTGCTATGTCTTAAATTAGTTAAACTTGGTAAATCACACCATATTAAAGGCAATATTAATTATAGGTCTTTTAGGATAACCAAATTTATTTAAAAGATGTTTTAGTAAAGTTAGATGAATGTAATGGGCAATTATTTAGATCACTTTAATTATAGAAACAGACTTTTTTATAATTGCATGATTTTTGTAATTAATTACATTCATAGGGTTATAAATGAACTAATAATTAATTTAGAATTAATTGATTATTTTAATAAACAAAAATATTATAAAATAGTAAGTGGGAGAAGGTTAACATCTCAATGTGACCTATGTTCTTCATTATTAGTACAACACAGTGAAATATGATTAGGGTCTCGAGGCGGGTTTGTTTCCATCCCCCTAAGGAAGGTTAATGTTCAGTACCGCTTTTCACCCTCACACAGATAGACATTCTGAGAGGACTATCCAAATCTTGGAGGATATGTTAAGATGCTGTGTTTTAGACTTCTCCGAGTCTTGGAGTTGATACTTACCCTTGATGGAGTTCGCTTATAACAATAGTTATCAGTCTACTATTAATATGGCTCCCTATGAGATGATTTATGGGCGCAAGTGCAGATTGCCCCTACACTGGGATGAAGTGGGGGAGAAACAGATATTAGGTCCTAGAGAAGTTAGGGAAGCCAGTGAGGTAGTTGAGAATATTTTTCAGAGAATGCTTACTGCTCAGAGTGGACAGAAGAGTTAGGCAGACCTTAAGAGAAGGGACATCGAGTTTTTAGTATGCAAGTTCGTGTGTTTCTGAGATTCTCACCAATGAAATGGGTTATGCATTTTGGAAAGAAAGGAAAGTTGAGCCTAAGGTGCATAAGTCCATTTGAGATTTTGGACAGAGTTGGGCAAGTTACTTATCGATTAGCATTACCATCAGCACTCGCTGAAACGCATAATGTATTCCATATATCGATGTTGCGCAAGTATATCTCGGATCCCTCCCATGTGTTGAGTTATGAGTCGTTGCAGCTGAAGTAGGACATGAGCTACGATGAACAGCCTAAGCATATCATCCAAGAGGGAGTTAAGGAACTAAGGTTTAAGAAGATTCCATTAGTTAAGGTCCTGTGGAATAATAGGAACACGGGAGCTGTAGGAGGACATGAGGAAAAAATACCCCAACTTATTTGGTAAGAAAGAATTTCGAGACGAAATTCATTTTAAGGGGGAGCATATTGTAGCGAACCAAAAAAAATTATTTTATATAATAGCTTGTGTATTGTTATTTAATAATTATTAAAATTTTTGTTTTATTTTATTTTTAATTGTTAAGTGGACAATTGATTTAATTAATTTTTTTAATTTGTACATGTGTGTTGTGTGTTTGTTTGTGTGTGTGTGAGTGCATGGAAAGTAAGTTGAGCTCTCAAGAATAGTAGACTTGAACCTAGACTAAATTGTGGAAATGAGGGTGTTTCCTTGTTTAGAGAATTTTATCAATTAAGGGGAAGGCTCTAGAGAGGCTTGTATTCACATTGGGAGAAAAGAGAAAACTGAGGAGAGACAGGGAGTGGGCGTGTGTGAAGCACAAAATGATTTGTTTCCTTGTTTGTCTTGTTGACCCTAATTTTCTTTTTATTTATTTAATTAAGACAATTTAGGGAAATAAATAATAAGATAGTTTCCTTTTCTTGTAGCTAGGGTATTCGGCCACTTGGGGCTTTAAATAGTAAAATAAGAAGAGCTTGGGAGCTCTTAGTGTGGCTGCCAAAATCACAAGGAGATAAGGAGAGGAAAAGAAAGAAAAAGAAAAGAGGAGAGGTAAAGGAAGGGAGTTTAAACCCTAGGAAAGAAAGGGAGAAAAAAAAAAGGTAATCTTGTGTTTTGAATTCTTTAATCTCTTCTTCTCTTCTTAATTCTAAGACATGGGGTTTTTGGGTTTTGATGAGCCTAGGTTATTGTAGTGCTAACTAGGGTATCAAAGCACTTAACCTATTGCTAAGTGTTGTTCTACACTATCATGAGGTAATGGAAATTTTGTTGTTTATCTATTTTCTTGGTTGGTTGATTTTCATAGAAAAGTATGCTAGAGTTATGGTTTGATTTTCTTTTTTTCATGAACGTTGTGCTTTGATTTTGGTACTTTTTGACCTTTAAATAATCGAATCCATTATTATTATAACTTTTTTTTTTTGGAAAAGAAATGTGAGTTTTGATAGAATATATGTTGATATTGATATTGATCAATATTGATGGTTTTGACATGGAAAATTAGGGTATGTGATCTATAGGGAGCATGTAATAGTTTTTACTTTGATTCATCTCTTTTTTGTATGCTATGATTTTATGTGGATTAATGCTATATTTTTCCTTTGGACTCATAGGGTGTTCGGCCAAGGGGGTAAAATGGCTCTAGTTGTTTATTTTATTTTTATTAACTCTCCTGGTGTGTTGAATAAAAGCATGAGAAGTTTTTTTACATATCTTATTATTGCACTATGTATGTTTCGGCCAAAGAGAATGAAAATGGTATTTTCTATTTGTTTTCTCTCTTGATACTTGAATAAAGAAGCATGGTGTGATTTTGTGGTAAACTTGGTTGTTAAGTCCTATATGTGTTTCGGCCTAGCCTATATTGTATGGTGTGATATTGTTCTAAATGTGTAAATGAGATTGAAGAGTATTAGAGACTTTCATAAGATGCTAGGAAGCATGTTAGACCTATCTGTGTATTGTTTGAATATTATTAAGTGTTATTTGTTATTTTATGATTCCATGGTACTTGCTGAATTTTTATTGTTAATATATTTATTTAGTAAACATGAGTAAACTAAGAGTGAGTTTGATGCCATGATTTCATGATATATGCTAAAGATGAAAAAGATTAGTTTCACATCTTGTAGCGCACTAATTTTTTTATTTGTTTTTATTATTTAATTGTTGTTTGTTAAGTGTTGGAATTTTATTTTAATTGTTTGGTAGTAACTGTGTGAATTGAAATTAAATTGTTTTATTTTGTGAATTTCTTTATGAGTTTTGATTGTGTGCAAGAAGTTGCATGATTAGTAGAGGTAGACTTGAGCACTTGTGTGTGGGTATATGCATGGTATGCATGATGAGCATGGATTAGTTTTTCATGCATAGTTGTTGACGGTGAGAACTCGTCAACGAAACTATGTTGGAAAAATTAAAGTATAGAGCTTATCGATGAACAACTTCAAAAATCTAAACAGAAACTTAGAGAGTAGTTGCAGAAAGAAAATGGTGAAAAGAACTTGTATTTCTTATGGTATGATGCTACAGTGTTTTTTCCAACCCCTTTCCATGTGAAGTGGGATTCCTTTTATAGTGACAAGGTGGTACACAAGTACACTGTCAAGAGAGTGGTCTCGGGGGTAGTGGTGTTGGTTTCAGTATATGGTCAGATTCTGTGGGGATATCTCCACTACTTATTTAGTACGAGTGTCAGAGGAGTGGCACCAGGCATAGTGGTCCTGGTGGTGGTGTCAACTCTGACATCTGGTTAGAAGCATACACACCCTGTCCCTCTCTCCTAGTGCTCCCACTACTTGTCTGGCGTGAGTATTTGGATCAGATGTACGGGGTCTAAAAGGTCGTGCCCCGTACAAAATCGTATTGGTACGATCCTTTTGAATTATACTTGGGCTCCCACCTCCAAATATTGGGGTCTCCTTAGGTCCTCATAGGAAGCACCCATGTGAGGTGCGAGATGCGAGACACCTGGTGCATGTAGGGGTTGTGGCGCAAAACGAGAATCTTGGGTCATTGGCACAAGGCACCCGAAGCACCTCAACGCTGCCCATGAGGCGTGGGAGATGGGTGCTTGAGACGCCACTCTTGGCGAGATACCTGTTTGCGTGCAAGATGGTAGTGGATGTCTGTGGCAACGCGGCCTCGTAAAATACTTGGGCGTGCGAGGCGAGGTCCGTGGTGGCGCAACACGGCTAGCGCGAAGCGCTCCCTCGCGAGGCCCTGGTGGTGCAGCACGTCTAGCGTGAGGTGCCCCCTCGCAAGGCCCTGATGGCGGGGCACGGCTAGCGCGAGGCGCCCCCCCTCGCGAGGCCATGGTGGCGCAGCATGGATGGCGAGAGGCGCCCCCTCACGGGGCCTTGGGGGTTCGACATCGATGGCACGAGGTGCCCCCTTGCGAGGCCCTGGTGGCGCGACATGGATGGCGCGAAGCGCCCCCTTGCGGGGCCCTAGGGACGTGACATGGATTGCGTGAGGCACCACCTCGCAAGGCCCTGGTGGCGCGGCATGGATGGCGCGAGGCGCCCTCTTGCTGGGCCCTGGGGTGCGACATGGATGGCGCGAGGCGCCCCCTTGTGGGGCCCTGGGAGCGCGACATGGATGGCGCAAGGCGGCCCCCTCGTGAGGCCCTGGTGGTGCGAGGCACACCCTCGCGAGGCCCTGGGCGGGTGGCACGGGTGGCGCGAGACACCTCCATCACAAGGATCTAGTGGCGTGGCACGGATGGCACGAGGTGCCCCCTCACAAGGCCCTGGTCAAGTGTGGAGCACGCAAGACGCTAAGCCATCTGGACAGGCGTGCAAGGTGTGGCCTTCCTGGGTGCGCTGGGAGTAGGCAATTGCGAGACGATGATGCCCCGAGGGTCATCACGGCTCAATCATGCATTTAGACATTCATGGGCCTAAGCATGTATTTTGGGTCTTTTACAAGCATGAATAGGTCTTCATGTCTAGCCTATTATTCACACCTTACCTCTTCAGCTTAGTGGTTTTTGGATCCTTGCTCCTTTCAAGAGGTGAGGGGTTCAATTCCCCAGAACCTCATTTTCGTTATCTTTTTCTTTTTCTTTAATATATTTATATATATATATATATTTGAGTTCATTTATTGCATGTCTATATCAATGCAAGCATTCGAGGATTAAAACACCCTTTTCCTTTGTTTTTGCAGATGCGTACTTTCGACCACTTGCCTCTGTTTGGACTGTGACGGTGCTTTTGGCCCTTGACCTCCTTTCGACCACGATAGCACCTAATTTTACTTGCTTGAGGTTGACCTTCTTTCCCCATTATGTTTATTGGGTCCAAATTAGCACCACTCGGGAGGGGGGTAATTTGGCCTGAGCTTGTCATGAGTTAACCCAGTTGCATGTCCTTATTCATACCCCGTAGTGGATTATTTAGAGCGCTTGTACCTAGAGGTTTTGAGGTTGTGTTTTGTAGCAACCCTCTCATTTATACGTGAACCCTTTTTGCCTTCGGGACGAGGTCTCATGGCATGTGAAGGTCCATTCGACGCTCCTCCGGGGGTCGAATTTGTTGACTTGTCTTCAGACTCGGAGTCCCTTGAGGACAATCGTCACCATGACTACGACACCTTAAGGCAGGCCCGCATTCGTCATCTTGAGCATATGGCTGAACTTAGGCGTAAAATTTGGGTGGTAGAGAGCAAAATAGACTCGGTGTTGAGGGGAGACAGTGTACCTTTCCCCCTTGACCTTAACGACCATGTAGCGAACCTTAGGGTGACCCTTTTAGATTTGCAGATGGAGTTGGAGTTTATGGAGGGAAATCTCCCGCCTGAGCCTCCTAACCCGTTCTCCCCTAATGACTGTCATGGGGTCGTCCCATCTTCTCCTCAACCCTTATTCTCGATCTACCCTAGTTTAGCGCTTTCACAGCTGGTGCCTCAGTGGAAGACTCTTGCTAGGAAGAAAAAATGGAGGGTAAAGTGCCCTGTTTCCACCTCACCTTTTTCTTTTGTTTTTTCAGATATGCCGAAGAGAGGGCAACGACAGGTGACTGCTGATGATCAGGGCACTGACCCCCTGTTGGCATCCACTCTAGTGTCCCATGTGTCCGAGAATAAACTATTGGAAATAATAGAGAACTACCGTGTTCCCCCAGAATACACATTATACGTTTCTTCAGACAAGTGTCAGGTTGACTGCCCAAATCCGGGTTACGTGGCTATGAGCAAGCATATCTTGAAAGCGGGTGGTACAATCCCATTACACCCGTTTTTCATCGCGGTTCTCAATTTTTTTGACCTTGCTCCACTCCAGCTGGCGCCTAATAGCTGGCGCCCAATAGTTGGCTGACCTTGAGTTACCTCTTCATCTCGTATATGGATCGTGTCCATCGTGCTCCTACGGCCCAAGAGGTGCATTTCATGTACAATCTCATGCCCTCTCCTAAGTACAAGGGCTTTTATTTCCTGTAAAAAGCCAATACTTCGGTCCCCATGATAGAGGGCGCTGTGTCTAACCCAAGGCTAACCCTACCAAAAAAATGGCTACATACCTCTTCACCGTCGACAAACTCAACTTTCACAAGCTATCCCCGGTTTCGGATCTCGGGTTGTTGTGGAGTATTTCTGGATCAAAGAAGAATAAGGTTGCTTCGGCTGAACATCACTCGGACAGGGGTGAGGCTGAGCGTGTGCCAGAGGGGATCAGCTTTGGACATGGGCAACCCCACCAACTGTCTTCGTCTCCTAGGGGGTCCCCTCCTTTATCCCCTACAAATCGTGATATGGCCTCTCACTCCCAGAATCAACAGGCCATGTCGAGGAGTTTCGTCTGTCCTTATTCTGAGGACTTCGATGCTTTTCCTCAGGCTTCCCTTGACCCTGATCCATCGGGGGCCCATTTTTCTGATCCTCCTGCGCCCCCTCCTGGTCCATCGGAGGCAAATTTTTTTGATCTTCCTGCACCCCCTCCTCCTCAGCGAGCGGGTCATCAGTCCTTACTCAACCAAGCTCCCTTGGCTCAGAAGGGGCGCCCTGGGTGGGCCGCATGGCGGCCTCTTATGGGTGGCGGTATGTCTAGATCGCCACAGACCTTCCTGAAGCTGATTGGAGTGGTCTTGGGAGTTTTGCTATCTCGGAGCTCGGGGAGAATCTTGCGCATTCTGCCGCTTGGGTGAGTTCATGCATCTTATGTCGGCCTTATCCCTTTTTTTCTCTCTTTCTCTTTTTTGTTGCTTATCATTGTTATTGTTATTTTTCTTATGCAGACCTATACAGTGGCTCAGCAATTTGCCAACTCGGCTTAAGACCTCTCCACGTCGAATGCTGAGAGGGACCGTCTTACGGTCCAGGTCCAGGAGCTCGAGAGGGAACTTGTTGAAACCAGGCTTAAGCTAGAGAAGGCCTTGGCGAAGGCTTCTTCCTCATCAAAAAAGAATAAGAGGGCAATTTCCAAGGCCACAATGCTGCATGAAAGGGTCACTAGCTTAGAGAGTGAACTTGAGGGTGCCAAGGCTACTATCGCAGCGTTGCCGGGGAGGGTCGCTTCCTTAGAGGCAGACAAGGCGACTATTGAGTATAGATCCATAGAGCGCGCCCTTTATGGAGTATGGAGGCAGAATCCTAACTTCGATTTCTCCTCCTTTGGCGAGCACGCCGTTGCCCGGGCGACTGAGTGGAACGCCCGTGGCAGGAGACCTTGAGATTATCATTTTGTGATTTTTTCCATTTAGTCCAATGTGGGTGTATGCTCGTTCGAGCCCTATTTTGCTTGTAATTTCTCCAAGTCTTGTTATGTTATTAAAACTCTTTTTTATATATACATATGCGATCATTCAGCTTTTATTCCTCTGTGTTCGAGGTCCTTTTGAGCCCGCATGATGGGGTTCGATAGGTTCTTTTTTTTATTTATCAGGCTTGAGGTCCTTTGGAGCTCATGTGAAGGAGTTCAATAGGTCCCTCTTTGGTGCCTCTTGATTGTTCTTATAAGGATATATTGACCCCTTGGGTTCTAGTTATCCTTTTATATATTTTTGCGCACACTTGTTATTTCTTGCGAGAAGCGTCCTTCTCGTCATTATTCATAGTACTATTTTTGCAAGGGTCTCTTTTAGGACCCTTTTTGGCTAGACGGCTTGGTGGCCGCTCTAGGCTTATTGGTGGGTGCTCTTTTTGAGGCCTTTCCTCTCGTGGGAGCATTTGCCTTTATTTGGAAGCTTTTTCTTTTAGGATCTTTTGGTCTCCTTGATGTTCACAAGGGTAGCTAATCCTTGTGAAGTGAAGTGATGCCTTGCAAGGTCTTCTTTCTGTTCAGAAGGGTTCATCATATTTTTTTTATATATATCAGAGCCTCGTTTAGGGTCCTGATATAAGGGGTCCTTTTAGGATCCTCCTGATAAGGGGGTCCTTTTAGGATCCTCTTGATAGGGGGTCCTTTTTAGGTTCCCTCTGATATAAAGGGTCCTTTTAGGATTCTCCTGATAACGGGTCCTTTTTAGGTTCCCTATGATATAAGGGGTCCTTTTAGGATCTTTTTTATATCAGGGGTCCTTTTAAGATCCTCCTGATAGGGGGTCCTTTTTAGGTTCCCTTTGATGAGGGGGTCCTTTTAGGATCCTCCTGATAGGGGGTCCTTTTTAGGATCCTCTTCTTTGCTATATATTTTTCCTCATGTCCTACCCCCCCCCCCCCCCAAGTGCTTGGTGAAATTTATTTCAGCAGGCACCTTGGCAGATGCTATAGAGAAGAAGAATAACACGTATTCATAGCGTGCAGGTTACGATGACATATATGAAAGGGTTACATCTAATTAGGAGGCTACCCAAGTAGCCTCTTTAATTCTTACTTACTAAGTGAACATAACAAGGAACAAACCAAAAATAGGTCTTTTTTGCATCGGGTACAGAAGTCTCACTGGTAGTATTTCTTGAGGTGTTCCGCATTCCATGCTCTAGTTTCTTCCACGACTCGCGGGTCCTTTTTGTGTGGGTTTGCGCCTTCATTTCCAACCATTTCCATAGGCACCGAAGGTTTTGCAGCTGCGCGGAGGGATGTGTTATAACATTCCCTCGCTTCCTTCTGTTCACCTTTCATACTTGCTATTCCCCTGGGAGTTGGGAATTTCATAGCCAAGTGGTACACAGAAGTTACCGCCTTCAATTCTCTCAGGGAGGGTTTCCCTAATACCGCATTGAAAGTTGAGGCGCAATCCACCACGACGAAGTTTGCCATTATGGTGGTTTTCCTAGGATGTTTCCCCATGGTGAGGGCTAACTCAATTGCACCTAGGGGCTGTATCGAATCCCCTATGAACCCGTAAAGGGGGGTATTGCAGGGCTTCAGGTGCCAGATGCTCAGTCCCATCTTCTCCAAAGCAGGGCGATGCATGATGTCTACAGAGATTCCATTATCCACTAGGACCCGATGCACTCTCATGTTCGTAAGCTGGACAGTCAGGACCAAGGGGTCATTATGAGGGAAATGTACCCCCTGCGCGTCTTCTTTGGTGAAGGTTATTAAGTCATTCTCGCCCTTGAAATTCTTCGAGGGGCGTTGCTCCAAACTTAAGACGCACGGTGGTGGACTTTGTCTGGCCTCCTTGGCATATGTGTCTCATCCCTTCCTTGAATCGCCTCCAAATCCTGGCCCTCCGAAAATAGTCCTGACTTCTCCTTATATCTCCGGGGCCACCTCTCGTGCCCGTGGCGAGGATACCCGTTCTTCCGGTCTTTGGTTCTCTTTACGGACGTATTTTCCCAAATGTCCCCTGCGTATGAGCTCTTCTATTTCTATCTTCAGATGGTTGCATTCTACGGTGGTGTGGCCGATATCTTTATGGTACTGACAGTATTTTTCGGGGTCTCTATTTGACCAGTCTTTTTTCATTGGCAGGGGCCTTCTGAATGGGACCCGGTTTTCGTTTGTGACGAAAATATGTTCCTTAGCATGGGTGAGGTCAGTGTAAAATGTGTAGGGGCCTTGCCTGCGTTCATCCATGCGCTGGGGCTTCCGAGGCCGATCCTCTCTTGTGCCATCATAGACCCTCTTCTTCTTTGCATTGCTTTGGCTCTCCCGGATTGAGGGCTTCGGTGGGGTCTGGTCTTTTCTGGCCTTGAGGCTTTTGTGACCATCCTCCACGCATATATATTTCTGCGCCCTCTCGTAGAAGTCATCCAATTCTGTGACCTCCCTCTTGAGCATGTTATCCCATAACTTGCTTCCTGAGCGTACTCCGGCTGTGATGGCCATTTTCAACTCTCTACGGGTCAGACTCCTTACTTTGGCCGCCTCCATATTGAACCTGTGAATGTAGCTCTTTAGATTCTCATTTTCTTCTTGCTTCACGTTGGCGAGGCTGGTGCCCGGCATTGTGTAGTCCCGCACGGTGTGGTGTTGCTAGAGAAATTCATCGGAAAACTACTGCCAAGATCTGATGGACCCTGGTCTAAGTCTCTTGAACCATTTGTACGCAGGTCCTTTCAATGTGACAGTGAAGCAATGGCATCTGGCCCCGCTACTAATCCCCCTTAACTTCATCAGGTCGTTAAATGCATCCAGATGGTATTTAGGATCTATGCTTCCTTCATATGGGGTCATGTGGGGCTCCTTAAAGTTGGCTGGAAGCTGGATGGCTTGGATCTCCTTGATGAAGGGAGACTCATGGTCGAACTCATCCTCCAAGGCTTGTCCTCCGGAGGCAGTGATGATTTTGCTTTGTTGGCTTCTCATTTCTGTGTCCAAGTCTTGTCTCCTCTTGTTCAAGGAGTCTCTCAGCGTGGATGGGTTAGGATCCTCCTTTCCTTTGCCTTCCCGGGACGCCATAGGAGGCGTGATCCTTTTACCCACCCTCTTTTTGTTCAGTTCCTCTCGTAAATCTGAGGGTGTTCTCCTTGCAGTGACCTCGACATTGTTACGAGTGGCAGTGTTGGTCTTCGGCTCTGGTCCCCGGGGCTGCTTCGGTGGTCCGGGACATTCTTGCTGTTTCGTTCGGGGGGTGTTACTAGTGGAGAGTCGGTTCCTTTTGTCGTCTACTGGGACGGTGGTTTCTACCCCCTCTTGGCCTTTCTCTTTCCGCTTAGGGAGTGTTACGTTTGATCTCCCTTGCAACAGGCCATTTAGCACCTCTTGCATGTTTTCCAGGGTGGTTTCTAGCCTCTGATTCTTATGGTGAAGTTTCCGTATCTCGTCTTCGTAGAATCGAGACTTAGAACTCGAGCTCATGGAGTGGACCCGAGGGTGCTTATCAGGTCTGTGCGTCGATGGGCCTAGATCCTGCCGACCGGAGTTTGGCACCTGCGGTGGCTTTGGAGGCAGGATCACACCGGCACCCCTTGCTGGGGCAGCCGTTGGCCTTGGACGATCCTCCTCAAAAGGGACCGCTGGGGATGTGGCCTCCCTTTCATCTCCGTGATCCTCAAGCTCCTTTGGGGCCTCCACGTTTGCGGGTGGAGGAGGATCCTTCATAGAGGCTTTTAGCTGATCTCCGTCAAGATGGACCTCCACCTCACGTGGCTCTCTCAATCGTTTCGAACGTCGTGGCATCTTTTTCTTATTGGAATCGACAGAAGAACAGTGGCTTGATACCTATTCTTCCCACAGACGACGCCAAACTATTGACGGTGAGAACTCATCAACGAAACTAAGTTGGAAAAATTAAAGTATAGAGCTTATCGACAAACAACTTCAAATATCTATACAGAAACTTATAGAGTAGTTGCTAAAAGAAAATGGTGAAAAGAACTTGTATTTCTTATAGTATGATGCTACAGTGTTTTTTCCAACCCCTTTCCCTGTGGAAGTGGGATTCCTTTTATAGTGGGCTCTAATGATCAGATGGTACACAAGTACACTGTCAGGAGAGTGGTCTCAGGGGTAGTGGTGTTGGTTTTAGTACATGGTCAGATTTTGTGGGGATATCTCCACTACTTATTTAGTACGAGTGTCAGAGGAGTGGCACCAGGTGTAGTGGTGCTGGTGGTGGTGTCGACTCTGACATCTGGTTAGAAGCATACACACTGTGTCCCTCTCTCCTAGTGCTCCCTCTACTTGTCTGGCGTGAGTATTCGGATCAGACGTACAATGTAACGACCCAAATTCACTAATTAGGCTTAAGGGCCTTGATTAGTGTGCCTGGAGGGCATAATGGGAATTATGTGTGATTTTAATGATTAAGATGCATGATTATGATTTAAAGCATGTTATATGACTATGTGTATTATGTTATGTGATTTGTACCACGTGGGTGTGGTGATATCAATGTGATGCACGTGCCGAGACAGTCCTAGAAAGCTAGATAACGGTAACTGGTGATTTGGTAACTTGTGTAACTATTAGTAACCATAGAGAGTAACAGGTTTTGTTGGAAAAGTGGTAGAATTGTAATGTAAGTAAAAGGACAAGTGTGCCCTTGAGGTTTAGTTAGGAAGGGGTATTAATGGAGGGATAAGGTGGTCTTTTGGCAGTGGTTTAGATGAGTTTCAGCTGAAGGAAAATGTAATCACGTATAACACTTTGGAAATTGATTTATGCTGAATTTTGGAGACCTAGAAATAGAGTAAAAGAAAAGTAGAAGAAGGAAGCTGAATTTGAGTCTTGGAAGGAGAATCAAGGGGTTTGAAGTAATCAAATCAAGCCTAGGCCAAGATTACTCAGAGGTAAGGATTTGCCTATGATTTGTTTAAGTTTCAAGTCTGGTTTTTAGAGGATAAGCATGAATTGAAACAAGTTAGTGGCTGGTTTTGCATAAATTCAGAGTTGGAATAATCAAAAGAGAAGGTGATTTGAAGCTAGAGTTGAGGAGAATTCAAGCTGGGTTCTTGACTGAGGTAAGAGTGTATCATGTTTAATTTTCGTAACTGTTATGGTTTAAGAATCTAAAGGTCTGGTTTGCACTTTTCTCAAGTTTTGGTTCAAGGGTTTGAATCTGAAATTTAAATATGAATTCTGTGAGTGGTTGTATAATTGAGCTAGATTATAATGTTTATAGGTTGTTTAATGGTCTATTTGGGGTTTTGAATTGGTTTTGGGGCTTAGGTATGAATTCGGGATGGTTTAGAGTGATTTGGGTTCGGAAAAAACACAAGGGAAAACCCAGAAATCTAGGTTCGTGAAGGAGCGCCGCGGCCCTATTCTTGGGCGCCGCGGCGCGAGGCTGTTTTTGGGCAGAGCAAGCTCTCTGACTTGTTGGGCGCCGCAGCCCTATAGGGCAGCGCCGCGGCGCTAGGCCAATTTCAGAACATGGGATTTTGCAATTTTGAGCCTTTGCTCCAGAGGTTCGGGGGATGTCTTCGGTGCATTGTTTTAGGGATTTGGGGGATTCCGAGAGTGTGGGATTGGTTCCGGGAAGTACTTTTGGATTGATTAGTGATAAAGGATGTTTCATTTGTGTTGTGACTAGGTCTTTGGAGAGGCTCGGGGTAGAGGACCGTGCTCGCGGCTTTGTGGCATCGGAAACTAGTGAATTGAAAGGGAAGGAAACTGCACCCAGTTGTATGATTATGATGGGACTAAGTGCTCCCGAGAGTTGTATCGTGTCAATGTTGGTATTACGCCATGGGACATGTAAAATCGGTCTAAAAGTGTCGTACATGACTTTAGCGCACAGAGCGTGGATTGGCCACTGGTAGCCAAGGACAACGGGATAACGGAGGGAGCAGCCTGAGGGCGCTAGCCCTAGTTATCATTTGTGAACTGTTTATGTTATGAAATGATATGCTTAGTATGTGGAATACTTGATTAAACTGAATGATGATATGGCTGAGTTTATGTGATGCAATGTGAGATGTTGACTTGTGTTTTCTTGCTGGGCCTTGGCTCACGAGTGCTACGTGGTGCAGGTAAAGGCAAGGGCAAGCTGGACCAAGCCTGAGGTGGAGAGCTCCGAGGTGGAATGTACATAGCCAGCGGTTCGGCCGCCACGGTCGAGGAGTGGACCAGGACAGGGATCACCTAACTGCTTGTTTTGCCTTAGTATGGCTGGTTGTTTTACATAAACCTTGTGTCTTTTGTAAACGGTCTTTGAACTTAATATTTTTGGGATCCCATGTAACAGATGATGCTTTTTAATGAAAATGTAGCTTTTGAGACCAAAACGTTTTTAACCCTAGTTCCTTTATAGGTTCAATAACACGATTTTATTTAAATGACTTGATTAGCAAGTCTGGCACTTTATAAACACACAGTGTAACGGTCTTGGCTATCCAGGGCATTACATACAAGGTCTAAAAGGTCGTACCCCATACAAGATCGTACTAGTATGATCCTTTTGAATTATACTTGGGCTCCCACCTCCAAATATTGGGGTCTCCTTAGGTCCTCATAGGAAGCACCCACGTGAGGTGCGAGATGCGAGACACCTGGTGCATGTAGGGGTTGTGGCGCGAAACGGGGTTCTTGGGTCCTTAGCACAAGACACGCGAAGCACCTCAAGGCTACCCACGAGGTGTGGGAGATGGGTGCTTGAGACACCACTCTTGGCGAGATACCTGTTTGCGTGTGAGACGGTCGTGGATGTCTGTGGCAACGCAGCCTCGTAAAATGCTTGGGCGTGCAAGGCGAGGTCCTCCCTCACGAGGTCCTTGGTGGCGCGGCATGACTGGCAAGAGACACTCCCTTGCAAGGCCCTGGCGGCGTGGCTCGGCTAGCAAGAGGCACCCCCTTGCGAGGCCCTGGTGGTGGGGTACGGCTGGCGCGAGGCACCTCCCCTCGCAAGGCCTTGGTGGCGCAGCATGGATGACGCGAGGTGCCCCCTCACGGGGCCCTGGGGGCGCGACATGGATTGTGCAAGGCGCCCCCTCGCGAGGTCCTGGTGGCACGGCATGGATGGCGCGAGGCGCCCCCTCGTGAGGCCCTGGGGTCGCGGCACGGGTGGCGCGAGACACCTCCCTCGCGAGGCTCTAGTGGCGCGGCATGGATGGCACGAGGCGCCCCCTCGCGAGGCCCTGGTCAGGTGCGGGGCATGCGAGACACTAAGCCATCTAAGCAGGCGCATGAGGTATGGCCTTGTTGGGTGTGCTGGGAGTAGGCAATCACGAGACGACGATGGCCCGAGGGTCATCATGGCTCAATCATGCATTTAGACATTCATGGGCCTAAGCATGTATTTTGGGTCTTTTACAAGCATGAAATTTTGAGCATCCACAATAGTGTATTTAATTTTTTATTTTATTATTTAAAGAAATGATAAAATAGGAGAATAAAGAGAGAATGTTCTAGAAATGCATATGTTCATATTGTAAAAAGGAAATAGAGAGAGAAGTGGTGAGCAAGGAAAATAGTTGCCATTTTTAAATTCGTGTAACTCTGAACCCAGCATCAGAAAAATGATCATAACTTGAGTTGCGTGAGTTCAATTTTGATGAAATTGATACCGTTGAAAAGCTAATTAAAATATCTACAATTTTTGTGAAATATAGTTTTTCCTAAAACACAACGAATGGGGGACCAAACTACAGGACATATTGGGCAGCGAAATTATTTTAGGGTTTGAATTATTTTAAGTATATAAGGGGAAATGAATATTGGGGATTTGTTTTTCCTTGGGACTGAGAAAATACCGAGAGGAAAAGAAAGGAAAGAAAGAAAGAAAGGAAGAACTTGTGGGGAAGAGAAGGAGAAGAGGAAAAAGGGGCGGTTCCAATTTAGGTTTGTGTTCTTGATTTCTCTAGTGGTTGAATCCTTTAATCCATCTCCTCACCTTCTTGTTGCTAAGTTTTCTTCTTGTTGTTTTGTCTTCTTTTCTTGTTGTGGATTCGAAATCCCTAGGTTTGTATCAAAGAGGATATTTTGTTTGGGTTGTTGAACTCTACCAAGGAAGGTAATGGATTTTCTCTCAATCTATGTTTGTTTGATGATTTGATTCTTGGTGGTGGCTTTGTAATACTTGATATTTTGTCAATATATGTTTATGTTTGGTGACTTGTTGTTTTGGTTAGGAGATTGATGATAGGATAATGAGAATTCTTGATGTAATTGATGGTGATATCTATTTAGAAGCATGTGAAGAATGTTGTTATGAGTTTGAAAGATTTATTTGGGGTTCCAATTGCCTATGGGTTTCGGTTAGGGAAATGGTCGTTTATGTTGTTGTTGAATCTTTGTTTTATCTTATTCCTAGAAAGCATGTTAGTATTATTTAATGTTGTATTTTAGTTTTGGTTCATATGGATTTTAAATAATTTGGATTTGAGTTTTGGCTTAATATTGGTATATGATTGTGTTTAAGATCTATTAAAACGGCTTATTGTTATTTTGACAATGAGGGCTTATAGGTAAACAATCTTGGTGTTGTGATAATAAAAGAATGCAGAATTGACACTAAAAGGATACTATGTGGGTTTCGGCCTTATGTGTTGTTATAGACTTAGGGTTCTCTTTATTTTGTTGTTTGTTTGATCATTTTTAAGCATGATTATTTGAGGTATTTTATTGTGTAAGGGAATCATGATTTGGTTGTAATATTTTGATAGTATATTCGGCCTAGGCTTAGTTTTAGAATTTGGAGTAGTGTTTGGATTCTTGTTCTTATTATTATTTTTATTTTGGGGTGATGAGAATAATTGTTGAATTGTGAAGTTGAGTATATTATTGCTTGCTGAATTTTGCTTAGTATTATAGTAAATTGACTTTAATTAAAAAGATAGGAAAAATATGTTTCGAAAAACTCATGCCTTAAAATTCATGTGATATTATGCTTGCTGAAATTTTTAGTTTCATGGAAAAGGTCTTTTTTAAGTAAAAGATATGAGATATATGCTTTAATAATTTATGCATTAGATTTTATACATGAAAAATATGATTTTTTCACATATTAAATATGTATTTTCTCATAAGTAATTATACAGATTTTTTTTATTACAAAATAATTAAGTAAAATTATTTTTGAAAAGGTGACCAAAGGAATTTATCTAATGAATGAGAGTATAGTTAAATATTCTTCCAATTTTTCCATATAAATGTAACTTAATGTAAAATTTTGTAACCTTGAGGTCTTAAATTTTTATAAGGTTAATTTATTTTATTCATTAATTAAATAACTTTGATAAAGTGAATGGGAATATTTGATAAAATTAATTATTTTGTGAGAGATAGGGAGATGTTGTCATATTTTATCTTTATTTAAATAATAAATGAGATTTTATTATTTTGGAACAAATATAACTAAATGACTAGTTAAATAAAAATAATTTTGTGAAATAAAATCTAGAATAAGACCCTATCACTGAATGAGGTAATATAGTAATGTTAACAAGTTGGTAAACCAGTTGTTGACCCTCGATTTGGCCAACGACACGGAGTCAGAATTACGACAAGAAATGAGATGATAGTCAAGAATGAAATCAAATGGTAAAGAAATGACACAAATAATTTATAGTGGTTCGGCTCCAATGAATAGTAATGACCTACGTCCACTTAGTGTTCTTATTGATATTTGAACCTCAAAACTGTGATCAAAGAACTAGGGTTCTTGAGTTTCACAAGCTTTGAGAGGATTCCAATCTCGGTAGATAATCACACTTGTGCTCTTTTTATGAGTATTTGAAAAAAGGTTCAAAAGTCCCTTCCTTGAGCCCTATTATGCATATTTATAGGCTCAAGGGGGGTTACATGGGCCAATGGGCCTTAATTATCCATAATATCAGTGTATCAAGGCAATAAAGAGAAAATAACAACTGTAATTATTACAAGATTGCGTATCTTAAAGGAAATCAACCGAAGCATGCGACCAGTCTGGTCGCATCTAATCATGAGGTTTGATGAAGCAATAAGGGACTGGTCGATAGTCGAGCATCACCTCTTCACTTTGACGTTGCCACGTGTCAACCACGTGTGAGAAATTCTTGCCACGTCATCTGAAGCCATTTTTGGGTAAATATTTTCCCCCAAAGTTTATTTTACTGCGACCAGCATAAAGTAAACTTAGGTGTCTGACCTTTCGCATGCCCCATAAAACTTGTCAGAGCCGTCCATGCCTCTTCGAAAAAGGTAACCAATCATGTCCAATAAGGTCTTTTCGGTTTTCCAAAACATTGTCTGACGGCTATTGCGTTTCCCCATGCCTTGAAAAAAATAATTCCATGATTACCTCTTTTACAGTGCCACGATCAATATAAATAATCCCCCCAGATCATTTTTTACCTTTTACTTTTTATTTCTTCCTCAGGAACATTGAAGAACAGAGCCAAATAAACCCAGAAACTTTCATCACTGATCCAAGTTACTTATGCTCAGTCGTTCGAGACGCACGTGTTCGTACTTCAATTTTTATTCAAGTAAGTTTTCCGAACCTTTTAGTTATTTGAGATGCCATGCAGCACCTGTTTCATCTTTGTTTTGTATTCTAAGTTTTTGAGCATTCTCAACTGTTCTTGAAAAATTGCTTTGGGGTAGATGATTACGTTGATCTGTGTTTGATATGATAGTGAAATAATGTTTTGTAGGGGTTAAGAATTAGTTTGGTAGTTAGGATATTTAACTTAGGGCGTGAAATCGAAGTAAAAATTCGATTTCTGAGCATGTAGAAAAAACAGGGTTTTTCTCGCCCTTTCAAAGTCAAAAAGTTTTTCTTGAAAAACTTTTCACTTCTGCTTTTTAATCCATTTTCCAAACTGCTCGCTTGAAAAGTAGTGTTTTTTGTTAGAATGTTGCTAGTCGTATAAAAGCTTAACTTTTATACACGAGCAACGTTATCCCAACTTTTAAACACCAGTTTTTTAGGTCGTAGATTCTCATCTCCCATTTTCTATTCGCAGATTTTCATGCAAGATCCGTGGGGAGGTGAGAGGCCTATCGACGACGATTTGCTGGCCCAATTTCTTGAGGATGGGGAGCTGATCCCAAAGTTCCCTTTTTCTCGTGTCATCCCAGACAATCCATCGACCCCACCTCAAAACATGGGTCGAGTAAATTCCAAAACTCCTCCTTCAAATCATCCTGCTCCTCAGGCTGAAATTCCTTCGACCTATGGTCGAGAAGAAAATACCCCCGACCAAGAAATCCAAAGTCAAGTCCAACTTCGAAACATCATTCGACCAGATGTCGAATGGTACGTTGCTCCTCCTAGCAAAATTTTGGTTAGGATGATAGCCAACTATCTTAGGAAGTACAGACATCCTAGGATAGCCTTAGTTCGACCGACCAGAGACCAACGGGCAAACCTGCCCGGAGGTGCCTTCAGCGCCTGGTCGAGGTACCATATTGAGGCGGGAGCGAACCTGCCTCTCCATCCTTTCTTCCAAGGAGTGGCCAACTATTTTGGGGTCACTCCTTTCCAAATAACCCCAAATGGGTATAGAATGCGCTCTGCACTCTATATCCTTTATAGTCATAAGAAGTGTCCTGTTCCTACACCACACGAGGTCAACCACCTGTTCGACCTAAAATCCAACCCCAACCAAGAAAATACGGGGTTCTTTCATTTTTGCCACTAGGAAACGACCCACACTTTCCTGAGTGATACCACTTTTAAATCCAATGTGGGGAAGTACCATCTAGAGTACTTTTTGACTAGTGACATGGTCGCCAACAACTTGGCCTTCATGAAAGGAGGTAATATCTTTGTTGTCATGGTCGTTTATTTTCCTTTAATTTTTCCTGCATTCCCCTTAGAGATTTAGCATATTTCAGGTCCATGGCTGTGATTGGCTCCCACTCCAGACATGGAAGTCCGAGCAGCACTCTTGGCTAGCATGATTGACGTAGTGAAGAGCGTCAAACAGCTGGTCACTAAAGCTAACTTGAGACTGGTCGGACTTCTGGCACCTCACCAGGATGTGAGGGAGTCAACGGCAGGGAGTGCCACCGGCGAGGAGATTCCCGAACAGCACCCAGATGTGTTGCAACCTCAAAGGAGGAGGACAACTAGAGTGACAATCAGGGAACCCTCCAGCACTCCACGAGCAGCTGCTACCCCTGCCCCTGCGGGAAAGGGAAAAAAGAAAGTTTTCAAACCTCCTGCACCCATCGACGAGTCCTCAGATGAGAACGATACTGTTTTCTCATTCTTAGATAGTTTGCCAATTCCCTGTCACTTATTTGACGGGGACGGCAACTTTTAGTATACTCCAAACTTAGATTCAGATTTCTTCCAGGCAGTAAGTGAGGGTAGCAGTAGTTCAGTAAGTAATGTAGCAAAAAGTAGTTATAGCACGGGTACTTTACTTATAATTTCCTTGTTTTCCTTTTTAGCTCCATCTATATATATTGTCTCACTGCTCGCAATGTTTCCATACATGCAGATATGTCGACTGACGACTTGTTTGATCATTACACCATCGCTGCTACTCCCTCAAGTAGGAAGAAAGACAGTAAGAGGGTTCATGGAGAAAGCAGCAAAACTGCTTCAAAGAAGGCCCAAACTAAGGGTCCTTCAGCAACTGCTCCTTCGAAAGAAGCCACGCCACCTCCTTCTCCACTCGACCAGCCGTCCTCGAATGCACCGGTCGACCAACACTCTACTCCTCCAGCGCCTACCGACCAGCCACACCACACAAAGCCCGAAGACACTCTGGCCAGCACCGTGGTCAGTTCTGCCAAGGAGAGAATATACAAACTCTCCAAGCATTAACGCAGTTAGGAGGCCATCATCGGGACCAGCTCCATGGAAGCGGACCAAATAATAAACCAAGGGCTGAACGAGATAGCCAATGTAAGTTTTTTTCTGTTGTTGAGTCATTTTACTTTGTTAATTTCTGCCATCATCTTATTTCTGTTATCTGATTGTAGGGATCGCTGACTATCACTGTTGTCTGGCGCCACACGGGTACTTTGGTCACCCAAACCAAAGACTTTGACATCAGGCACACTGAGGCAGTGAAGGTGCTCGAGGGGAAGAATGCTGACCTGCTCGAGAAAAAAGCAGAGCTGACCAAACAGAACGATGAATTGCGCGAGCAAAAAGCCCAGCAAACCGAAGAGTTGTTGGAGAGTTGGGCTACCCTAAACAAAACTAATGAAGACAAAGAAAGATTCAGGGAGAGTGCCAAACTCAACTACCAAGAAGCCAAACAGCTTAAGCTCGATCTGATTGCCAGCAGAAAGGAGACGGAGGAGCTGGAGGGGCGTGTTAAGGAGCTCGAAGAGGCTAATGTCAAAAACATGGAGATGTATATGGAAGCCACCCACCTTTACTTCTACGAGTTTTGGAAGCATAATCAAAAGGCCAACTTCAGCTATCTATCTGAGTGCCTGAGATATACTTTAATGACCTGATGCACCATTCGCTTAGAGGAAGAAGAAAAAGCCAAAAATCCTGCTTTCCCATAAATTTTCTTAGCAATGGGGATTGATGGCGTAGACAACGAAGCTGAAGCTATCGCCGACCAGAACACTCCTCAAGATCCTCCAACCTCATAATCTTTTATTTTTCTTTTTATTTTATTATCTTTTGAATACGCGACCTACGGGTCGTGATGTAAAGACAGTTTCTTTTTTAATTTTTATTGCTGCATGGGCAGCTTTTACTTTTAACAAACAATTACATCCGAGCAATTACTGCTCGCAGTGTAAAGGGATTCCTTTTGATATTATAATATTTTCATTTTATTATAACATCTGTTCGCATGACCGAACCTAGCATAGTACTTTGGTTTGATTTAACAAAATATAAAATTTTGAAAAATACTCTAAGTACTCTAGCATGCTTTCACTTATTTTGCTCATGTGTTTACATACCTTTCGATATGCTTTGCTTACTAGATGCCTTATATGCCCCCCAAGTAATTGAGGAGCTTTAGGTCCTTGGTCACTTGCCTTTACCAAAACCTGTTCGAACATTACTGCTTGTAGCAAAGAATTTAAAACGATAATATAGCAAAACAACACACGTAATGAGAAAATACTTGTAATAAATACAATAATTGGCAAGAATGACTGTCTGTGCATAGTCCCTTATATTTCTCATAATAAATGGACAAATCATGTATGTACGAGTGATCACCGAAATGATCTTACACTTATAAGTGATCAGTCACATAAAATGACCAACCCTTTTTCATAACTTGTAAAAAGTAAAATTAATACAAGCCAATTCTTTAAGAAGAATTTTTTATTGATAGTACTTAAGCAGGTGTTCTCCATTCCAATAGCAAGGAATAAGATCTCCATTTAAGCGAGCTAGTTTATAGGTGTCTGGTTGAAGGACTTCTTCAATCTGGTATGGTCCTTCCCAATTAGGTCAGAGTACTCCAGCAGCCTGGTCACGGGTGTTGATGAAAACCCTTCAAAGTACTAGATCTTTGCCATTGAATTTCCTTTCGCGTACTTTAGAATTGAAATACCGGGCAACCTTTTTCTGGTAAGCTGCTACTCGGAGTTGGGCTTGCTCATGCTTTTCATCGATCAAATCCAGGGACTCCATCAATAGCTGGCTATTAGAGCCTTGATCGTTCGTCATTCTCCGATGAGATGGCGGATCTAGCTCAACAGGCAACATAGCCTCATATCCATAAGCTAAGGAAAATGGAGTATGGCCTGTTGCTGTTCGATGGGAAGTTCTATACGACCAAAGGACTTCAGGCAATTGCTCCAGCCATGCCCCCTTTGCTTCCTCAAGTCTTTTCTTCAGAGTATCCTTTAGCGTTTTATTGACTGCTTCGACTTGTCCATTTGCTTGAGGATGAGCGACTGAAGAAAAGCCCTTGATAATTCCATGTCGTTTGCAAAAACCTATGAACAGATCACTATCAAACTGGGTGCCGTTGTCTGAGACAATTTTCTTTGGCAATCCATAGCGACACACGATGTTTTTTACCACAAAATCCAGCACTTTCTCGGTCGTTATGGTTGCAAGTGGCTCGGCTTTGGCCCATTTTGTGAAGTAATCAATGGCCACCACAGTGTGCTTGACGCCGCCCTTTCCTGTGGGTAAAGATCCGATTAAATCTATACCGCAGACTGTGAATGGCTACAGACTTTGCATCTGTTTTAGCTCATTAGGGGTTGTTTGTGGAATTTTTGAGAACCTCTGGCATTTGTCACATATCCGCACGAATTCCATCGAGTCTTCATTCATTGATGGCCAGAAGTATCCTTGCCTTAGGATATTTTTTTATAAGTTCTGCCGCCACCCCCCCCCCCCCCCCGTACGGTCCCCACAAAAGCCTTCGTGGACCTCTTTCATCAGTTCTTTGGTCTTCTCTTTCGAAATACATCTGAGGTGTGGCATCGAGTATCCCCTTCAGTACAAGATTCCATCGATCAGTATATACCTAGCAGCCTGCCGCTGAAGGGTCCTAGCTTTGTTTCTGTCCATCGGTAACACGCCTTGCGTCAGGTAATCTATGTAAGGTGCCATCCATGTATCCGCCGCTTGGATCACCAAAGAGGTCTCCTCTGTTTGGATGCTTGGTGCAGATAGTCGCTCAACTGGCACTATGTTCAGAGTGTCAGCATCCTTCACACTTTCTAATTTGGTCAAAGCATCAGCGTTTGAATTCTGGTCTCGAGGTACTTGCTGGAGGGTGTACTTACCAAACTATGCCAATAGATCCTTCGCTTTATTTAAGTAAGCAACCATTTTTAAACCTCAGGCTTGGTATTCTCCCATGATTTGATTGACCACTTGCTAAGAGTCACTATAGATGTCAAGTGCCTTTATGTTCATGCTTTCGGCTAACCGTAATCCAGCGAGCAGTAAAGTCAAACCTGATTGCGCAGTGAAATCGATTCCCTTCTGGCGTTATCAAAATCACTCATGCTCCTATGTGATATTCATTAGAAGAGTCGTCCGTGAACTTCCATGAGGGAGTTTGGTTTTGAGGCTCAGGCTCTTCAGGTGCTTCTGGCTGCTCACTATCTAGACGCCCAGTGAGTTCTGCGACGAAGTCTGCCAGGGCTTGCCCTTTTATCGCTGCTCGTGGTAAGTAGGAGATATCAAACTGCCCAAGTTCGACCGCCCATTTCAATAGTCGACCCGTGGCCTCTGGTTTCTGTAGAACTTGCTGTAGAGGTTGGTCGGTCAAAACTGTGATTGGGTAAGCTTGGAAGTAGGGTCGCAGTTTCCTGGAGGCTAAAATTAAGCAATAGGCTAATTTTTCAATAGGTGGATACCGTAGCTCCACTCTTATTAGCCTCTTGCTTACATAATAAAAAGCCTTTTGCACGCCTTCCTCTTCTCTTACTAGAACAGCATTAGCAGCGTATTCAGTGATCCCCAAATAGATGAAAAAAGTCTCTTTATCAACCGGTTTTGATAGAATCGAAGGTTGCAACATGTGAGTCTTTAAGGCTTGAAAAGCTTGTTCACACTCCTCCGTCCATTCGAATTTCTTGTTGCCTCTGAGTAGATTAAAAAATGGGACGCATTTGTCCGTCGATTTGGAAATAAATCTACTGAGAGCAGGAATTCTTCCAGACAAGCTTTGAACATCCTTGATCTTTGCTGGCGATTTCATATCGACCAGGGCTTTGATCTTCTTGGGATTGGCCTCAATTCCTCTCGAGTTTACTATAAATCCCAAAAGCTTCCCTGATCCTACCCCGAAGGAGCACTTGAGGGGATTTAGCTTTATCTGATATTTGTTCAAGATGTTGAAGCATTCTTGCAAGTCCCCTATATGCCCTTCTGCCTTCTTCGACTTAACCAGCATGTCATCGACATATACCTCCATGTTTGTGCCGATCTTCTCCTTAAACATGTGGTTGACCAGTCGTTGGTAACAGTAAAGCCATGTATCATTCTGAAAGCTAGTGTGATCCTCATCAGGAGAATGCATACTGATCTGATTATATCCAGAGTATGCATCCATGAATGAGAGAATCTCGCGCCCTGCAGTGGCATCGACCAGTTGGTCGATTCTAGGAAGTGGGAAATGTTGATACTCAAAATCCCATGCTTGTAAAAGACCCAAAGAACGTACTTAGGCCCCCATACGCCTACACTTTCGTTGGATCCTCAGGTCGTCACCCTCTCACGAGGCCACCATGCGTGCCCAAGGGGCGTGCCACGCGGGGCCACCATGCGTGCCCTTGCCCGAGGCGCCTACTTCAGATTTGAGACAAAGGCTGGTGGCACGAGGCACTGCATCGCGAGGGGCTTACACGAGGCCACGCCTCGCGAGGCACTGGCACAAGACGCCTGCATGTGGCGTGAGACGAAGGCTGATGGCACGAGGCGATGCCTCGCAAGGCGCTGGCACAAGACGCCTCCATGTGGTACAATACGAAGGCTGATGGCACGAGGCCACACCTCGCGAGACGCTTACACGAGGCCATGCCTCGTGAGGCACTGGCACGAGACGCCTACATGTGGCGTCAGACGGAAGTCGATGCCTCGCGAGGCGCTGGCACGAGATGCCTACATGTGGCGCGGGACGGAAGTTGATGGCATGAGGCCATGCCTCGCGAGGCGCTTTCACGAGACGCCTACTTGTGCCACGCGAGGCCTTGGTGCGAAGTGGGCCATAGTCACCGAACGGAGCATCTCCTAGCCTCGAGGGGCAGCCTCGCGTGGGGGCATCCCATGGCCTCGTGGCATCGCGTGGGGGCCTCTCCTAGCCCCGACGGCCTCGCGTAGGAGCACCTCATGACGTCTCCACGAGGGGCGGCCTCGTATAGCCCCGCCATGGTTAAGCCGCTAGGGCCTCGCGTGATAACATCTCGTACCCTTCATCTTGAGATGGCATCTCCCATGGAGATTCCATGGAAACCTCACCGTCTAGAAGTGAAAGCCCAAGTATGATTCCGAAGGGTCATGATGGTACAATCTCGTACGGGGTACGACTTGTAAGGCCTCGTACGTCTGACCGTGGCACTCATGCGAATCAGGTAGTGGGAGCACTAGGAGAAAGGACATGGCCTATATACTCCCAATCAGATGTCAGAGTCGACACCACTACCACCTACACCACTCCTCTGACATTGGTACGGACAAGTAGTGGAGACATCCTCCTGGCGCCTGCCCCTGTACTGGATGCAAGACCACAACCTCTGAAACCACTCTCCTGACAAAGTACTTATGTACCACTTGGTCTCCTGGACCACCATGTATCCAAGGCCATTAGAGCCTACTATAAAAAAAACCCCACTCCCACATGGAGGGGGGTTGGAAAATTTACTATAGCAAGTGCATCATAGTGAATGAAAAACTGATTTCACTATTGTTCTTCTGCAATTGTTCTTGGAGTTGATACTTGTAATGCCCTACTACCTTAGAGTCGTTACTAAGTGAGTTTTAAAACAAAACTTTGTGCAAAGAACTCGCTAACCGAGGTTCTTAAAAAAAAAGTGTGACTAAGCAAAAGTTAAGGCTGTAATCTTTAAAAATGCGTTGTTTCATTGAAAACTTCCAGTATTTAACGTTTGGGATCCCAAAATAAGGTTTGAAAACTATTTGCAACTTAAAATAAGTTTACAGTTGATTAATTAGTAAAATCACAGATTATTACAGCCATTTCTCGAATAAACCCCCAACCAAAGCAGTCGGGCAGGCCAAACATGTACGCGTCGCTTCACGCTCTCCGTACTCATGGCTGGTTGACTCAATCTTTGCCCTTACCTGCAACACAGAGCACCCATGAGCCGAAGCCCACCAAGAAAACTCATACAGTTCATAACATATGCAAATTATACAATTAACATATCAGACAGTCCACAGATAAACAGGTCATCCATCATACTAAGCAAACACGGCCATGCCGCCCCAGAAGCCTTACCAAAGCCTGGGGTCTCAGTTCTCACCGTAAGGATATCTCATGAATCCATTGGGTCCTACCCTGACTGTAAGCATCCCATGTGCTAAGTGTTACTTCCGGCCTCACTGCCGTTCTCGGCCTTTCGCCGTTCTCGGCTCCATTGCCGTTCTCGGCCTTGCCGCTCTCGGCCTTAGCCGTTCATTGCACTATAATCACACATATAATACATTTCGAAATAATCATTCAAACATATAATAATTCATTTAAGGTTATACATTAGCACATAATACAATCTAGGGCCATGCCCTGTAATAACACTATGGGCCCATGCCCTATTCTCGGGTGCTACAGTTTTCTTACCTGTATCCCGAGCTTTCCGATGCACCAAGGCCACAAGCACGGTCCTCTAACACGAGCCTCTCCGAAATCCTAGTCACAACACACATAAAACACTTTTTAATACTAACCAACCCAAAACCACTTCCCGGGACCAATCCCGCACTCTCAGGACCTCTAATTCCTTAAAACAATACCTAGGAACCATCCCTCGAGTCCCCGGGCAAAAGCCCTAAAAACCCAATTTTTGGCTGTCAAAATTGGCCTAGGGCCGCGGTACTCCCCTCAAGGGCCGCGGCGCCCAGCGGCTAGTCCCAAAACCTGATGCAATCTCGCGCCGCGGTGCCCAAGAACAGGGCCGCGGCACTCCTACGCGAACCCAGATTTCTGGGTTTTCTCTTGCATTTTTCCCAAGCTAAAACCCCTCCAAGTCATCCCAAACAATTACCTAAACCCCAAAATCAATTTAAAACTTCAAATGAACCATCTAACAACCCATAAAAACTAGTATCAAGATCAAAACACAATCACACCCAAAAATCCACCCTTTGATTTCTAATTTCAGCAACTCAACCCAAAACTTTAAAAACTTAACTCAAGCTTTAAATTCCTCAAACCAAAACAGAAACAAGCCTTAAGTGCACATAGAATCCTTACCTTGAATGAAGAATCCAACCCTAAGCTCCCTTGCTTCTTCTCCTAAGCCTCAAAATTTCAGCTCCATCTACACCTCTTCTTCTTCTTCTTGCCCTAGTTTTTTCCTCTAGCTTTTCTTCTCTTCAATTTTTATCAAAACCATCATATGACCCAATGCCCAAACCGTGTACCCCTTGTACCCAGCTGCAACATATCTAATTCCCAGCCAAATGACCATCTTACCCTTCCTTAAATTTCCCTTTCTAGCTAAACCTCAAGGGCCTTTTTGTCATTCCTACTTTCTTGCAATTCTACCACTTCTTTCAACCAAACTTGTTACTCTCAACGGTTACTAACAGTAACACAAATTACCATATCGCCAATTACCATTAACTCACAAGAACCCAATTACAAAATCCCCAAAATACCCCTAGGCTCCCTCCGAGCTGGGTATAAAAACCCCGTTGTGACAATTAAGTTAACTAGCTCTCTAGGACCGTCTCGGCACGTGCATCACAATAATAACACCACCCTCACGTGGTACAAATCACATTAAACAATTATCACATAGATGCCCACAGCGGGCTAAAATTACCAATTTACCCCTATCATACAAACGGGGTCCACATGCATATTTATTTCACCTAAACATGCATACTAATCACATATTCATTAAATTCACATAAATTAATGCAATATAACAATTATTGCCCTCCAGGCACACTAATCAAGGCTCCAAGCCTTATTAGCAAATTTAGGTCGTTACAACTATCCCCTTCTCATAAAAATTTCGTCCTCGAAATTTACCCAAACACATCAGTCAGTAAACTCGCAACTCTAACCATAATTTCCAAGGTCCACCACCTTTACTTTATTTCTCGACGACACTCTAACAAGAGTAACAATCTTATCCCACGAGATCTTGTCTAATAGCCATACTTTCGTTAGCTCTTTACTTGCACCGCAACCCTGCTGAAGCTTCAGGGTCTGCCTAGATTACAATGACCACTTCATTGTCTTATTCCTGATTCCAGAGATACACAAAAGTCATCACCTCTACTAGGTGGGATCAATTGGTAGGCCCCGCTGGCCTAACCCTTGGTACAACTTCAGAATCTATATTGAATCAAGAGTCAGAACTCTCCCTTCTTTCTCTGAACACCATACAAATCCTCGTCTGTTATCACACAGAGAGATACAAATCTTTCATCTTGGACTTTATTTTCTCAGAATTTAACAATTTACAAGCTCTTTTATTCTTCCAGATAGGCAGACACTCCTGCCTTAAGAATTCTAACAACCTCTTTTGGCTTTCTCTCTGAACCAATGCCAAATCGTAGTATTCACTATCTTTCACCTCTTACCATGTCTGAGGTCGTGTTACTTTAACAAGATGCCAGCAATTTCCACCACGACTAACATAACAGGGATTACACTTCCCATAATACCTCAAGTATTCGCATAGTCAACGCTTAATTCTTTAAGATATCTGATAAGCTTTCAGACTGCAATTCCACTTGCAATCAACTGATAATTCTGGGTTCCCACTCTGTTCTCTTTGTTCTCTAGTTTCTTTCCAAAAATTTTAGAATACCATAGGGTCTTAATTCAGTATCATCGGCGTTCTACCCTGAAACTAGTTCACTTGACCCAACTATAACAACTCCATCAACTGAGTTAAAACTTTTAATGTCCAAACACCTTACTTAAGGTCTAATGTGGTCTATTCCCACGATACACCACCACATCACTTAACCCCTCAGTGACCAGAAGAAATCACTAAATTTCGTCACCCGATCAACCCTCCCGGTACAACATACCCTAGGAGGTGGAATGTTATCCATTCAGAATTCTCATTCAAAAAACCAAATCCTAACTGGATCCTTCACTTGATCCTGGTATCCTAACTTGTACCACCATGGCAGGGTCCTTCCCTGCTTCAACCAAAGCCAACACTTTGGATTCCATAGTTCAGTGACACTCACCAGCTAATCAATACCTACTAACGTTATGCCAATCTCAGTCGTTGCCTTGTCCATTCCATTACAATTTACAGCGTTATTCCTTGACTGATACACGCCTCCCAGCTAGGGGTTCTGCCTCCAATTAAATTTCCCCTCGCTCAATCGAGGATTTCAAACGCCGATCACCCGTAAGCTACTTTTCACCACATCTGGGTCTCAACGTTAACTTTCTTACTAATACCCAACACTCAAGTACCTTATGCTATGCGCAACCGTCGACTTAACGTTCCAAGTGTATCAACCATGATCCATTCTTTCATCTCCCGCAAGGTTCGATCCATCCTCGCGTCAATTTGCACCTGGGCGTGCCCAACCCGTGATGCACTCCCACAATTCCATATCCTCATCATAGATCAGGTCCTTTATGCTATCACTCTATACTTAACCATATCACACACATATTCCAGCATCGCCAGATACCAATCCATTCTTACCTTGTCTTCTGAATTTTTCTGATTTGACACCACTCATTCCGTCTAACCTCAAGTTTTACTGTTCTCCTCATCTCTGATGTAGTTGTCTCCGGAGATACTTATGCAATAGACGACGCGCTTACCAGTCCTGTTATGCTTTCTATTCCTCAGATAGTCTTTATTAGCTTCTTTGTGGCTTCAGATCAATTCACCTCATACATGTCCTTTCTTCTTGTAGCTCTACCCTGGGTACTCCTAACGACACCCAAACTGACATTCCGTAGAACCTTACCTGTGACCCTGCCTCCTGGGTACTAACGTCTTCAACATAATAATCATTTGCTCACCATTTCCATCTGGGAGTAATCCACATATACTGCTCATGAGCTTGAAGGGGACTTGCCAATACCGTTCATGCATTCTCTACCTAAGGAACTTACCTGTGCTACTGTAGCTAGAACCATTCTAGAACCTCTGTTACCAACCCCTCACACCCTACCCGGTGAAAAATAAACAAATTCATGATATGTCTCTATCCTTGGTTTCCTGCTGGTAATAACCAGGTCATAGATCAACTCCTGGAGACATCGTCCCATCTTGTATCCAACATTAAACTTTTCGTTCTTAACCGACAATGCTAACAATCCCCGCAGTATAACGCTCTGGCTACTCCAAGGTTAAATTCCCTCGTTTGCTTCAATAGATTTTTCTGTCAACCAATACCATCTTTTACAACATTCCTGATACCAACCCTACCTGTAGTCCAACCTTGAAGTACCCCCAATCTTTCTTTATATACCCATATAATTTTCCCACTGGTCAACTCAGTTTCCATTCATTCTCATTAACATTCTCCAGGTGATATCCTTTACAATCCATGGTTATTTCTTAACTGATTAACTTTCTCACTATGAGTTTCTTAATCACTTACTTCCCAATTCACCTGCCAGAAGTTTCTAATTCCTTCTCAATAAGTATTACTATCTTCAGCCTCTCATATGGCACTCTTGAGGCAACTCTCTATGTCTAACTCCCTCTCGGAACATTCTCAACACAGAGTTCTTCCAGATCTTTACATGACCAAAGCATAAACCAGTCAGTTAAATACTCATCCTCAAGGAATTAGCCTCGAACTTCGAATGTAGTGAGGCATTCTAATTTTATGTTCCCTTACCATGGGAAATCCATCCTAACATATCGAGTCATTCTATGTAGAAGTCATGCCCTCACCTGACCTCCTCTCAGGTGGCATCCTCTCCCTCATGTGCATACCAAATAATCTCCTTAGTTCTTGTCACCATCTTGATAACTGCCTTCTCAATCAGGCTTCTTTCCAATCACAATTAGGTGCCCTAGCACTGTCTGGGGTCCTTCTATCCCAAAAATTGAGAATCTGCCCTTGCTGAATTCTATCAATAGAAGTACCATCTTATCAATCAGACTTTTCCCCCTTTCTGGTAAAACCAGAAGCCACAGAATTATCCGGGGTTCTTTTAACTTGATTATCACGAATCTATCTTTACTAACTCCATCAAAGGAAGCACTGCCATTGCGGCTCTAGCACCCATGCTCTATACATCCACCATCAGTTCCTCGAACAACATGGCCCTCTCCGCCATCCACATACTGACGATAAATTCTTACATCAGAGCGGCCCAAATACCTTGGACTATCCCAGAGTTCAATCTTTAAATGGGTTGCCATCATTTCCGGATACATCCGTCAGTATCAATTTCCAAAATGAATTACCCAATTCACCAAACCCATTGATTTACACTGTTGTTACCTTATCACTCCAAACCAAGCTTATAAGCCCACCAGTCTCCACAGTTCAAACCATGTCTCTATACATTGAAAAAGAAAGTTTTGAAGACAGTACAAGATTTACACACAAAAAAAGAGCATACACCCATAGCGGGCTAGCTGACAAAAGTTATGAAATAAAAACTTCAGGGCTTCCTGCCATGGGCGCTCCACACGGCCGCTCGAGCAACGGCGTGCTCACCAAAAGAAGAAAAATTGAAATTGGGGTTCTGCCTCCACACGCTGTAAAGGGCACAATCTATGGGCCGGTACTCAATGGCAGCCTTCTCTGCCTCCAAGGAAGCATTTCTCTCCTGCAACGAGGCGACGTCGGCCCTAGCAGCCTGGAGTTCGACCCTGGTAGCCTCGATCTCGGCCTCTAAATAAGTAACCCTCTCCTGCGACGCTGCCGCGATAGCCTTGGTCACCAGGAGTTCGCTCTTCAGGCTGGTAACTTGGTCCTTCAGCTTTGTGTCCTTGGCAACCGCCTTCAGCTTCCTTCTCGACGAGGCAGCAAGTTTGGTCCAGATCCTTTGTAGTTCAGCCTGAGTTTTCTCAAACACTTTCTCGAGCTCCTGGACCCGGGCCGTGAGGCATTCCCTCTTAGTAGTAGACGCGGAGAGGTTGCTAGACGAGTCGGCAAATCGCAGAGCCATGGTATAGGCTTGCACAAGAAAGTTAACAACATCAACAATAAGTAACAAAAAAAAAGATGCATGTACATCTATACATAATAGGGCCAATGCGAGGTGCAGGAACTCACCCAAGTCATGGTGCGCCTTAGGTTTTCCCCAAGGTCCGGCAGAGCAACATTCCCAAGACTGTTCCAGTAAGATACGGGGAGGCCCAAGGCAAGTTGGATGTATCGCTGCCCGTAAGACGTCGCCATCCGAGTCACCCAGGGCTCCCCATCCGCACCAGGGGCACCAGGCTGGGTGAGGACAGACGACCCGCTCGCCGAAACTGGAGGGGGCGCGGTGAAAGTGGAAAAGTGAGGCTCCGGTAGATCAGAGGGAGGCTCCGGAAGATCGGCGAAATAAGTCCCCGATGGTCCAGGGTCGAGAGGAGCCTGAGTGAAGGCGTCATAGCCCTTAGGTTCAGGGCAAACAAAACACCCCGGAACGGCCTGCTGGTCTTGAGAATGAGGGGCTATGTTCAGATCATAAGAGGCACATGGAGGGCATCCCCCAGGAGATGGAGGCAGCTGGTGAGATCCCCCGCGGTCAAGGGGGGCTTCCTCCGGCTCTTCCTCAGCCTCATTGTCATCTGGGCAAGGCTCGGCCAATACCCCCTTCATCTTTGTGGACCTAGAGATGGTCCACAGAAACTTGGGGTCCGAGACAAGGGACAATTTATGGCGGTTCAGGTTCTTCACGATGAATAGGCACACCGCCTTTTTCGTAGCGGGGTCAGCGCTGAGAAACTTTATCATGTCTTTCACTTCCGACCCGACAACTGTGGGTTCGGCGAATTGCTCTGCATAATACACGCCATGGTCAATATGAGCATAAGTCATGAAACAATAAGTTGTAAGAAAGTAAAAATGCTCAGGGTACTTACTGGGAGTGGCCCGGAAGTCCTCGCGGACAGAGAGGGGGCCTTCCACGAAGAAAAAGTCCTGCTTCCAAGACCCCGGGTTGGACACCGAGCCCTCTATCAAAGAGGCCTCGTTGTTGGCTTTTTGTAAATAGAAAAATCCCTTGGACTTGGGAAGGGGCATGAGGTTGTAGAGGAAATGCACCTCTGTCGCCGTAGGAGCGCATTTCAACAGCTTCGTAAATGCAACGAAAAGGCAGCTTAAAATCAGCCAGCCATTGGGTGCCAGCTGAAGCGGGGCAAGGTCGAAGTAGTTGAGGACCGCAACAAATAACGGGTGTAACGGGATGGTACCACCCGCCTTCAGGATGTGCTCACTGAGGGCCACGAAGCCGGGCCTAAGACAGTCCGCCCGGCATGTCTCCTGAGGAACATATAACGCGTACTCCGGAGGGACGCGATAGTGATCCACAATGTCCCTCAGTTTGTTTTCAAACACACGCGACACCAGTTCGGATGCCAGCAAAGGAGCATCGTCCGGTTTATTAGAAGTCACCTGTCGTCGTGCCCTCGGCATATCTGCAAACCCAAAAGAAAAAGGTGAGAAAGAGACAGAGAACTTGACCCTCCATTTTTTCTTCCTAGCAAGAGTCTTCCATCGGGGGACCGACTGTGGAAGTGCTAAGCTAGGGAAAACCAAGACTAGGGGCTGAGGAGAAGCGGAGGCAGCCCCATGACAGCCATCAGGCGAGGATGGGCTGGAGGGCTCAGGCGGAAGGTGTCCCTCCATAAACTCCAACTCCCTCTGCAACTCTAAAAGGGTCACCCTAAGGATCGCTACATGGTCACTAAGGTCTGGGGGGAAAGGTTCTCCGTCTCCTCTCGACACCGAGTCAATTTCGCTCTCCACCACCCAAATTTTACGCCTAAGTTCAGTCATGTGCTCAAGATGTCGAATACGGGCCTGCCTTAAGGAGTCATAGTCCTGGTAAGAGTTTTCCTCAGGGGACTCTGAGTCTGAGGACAGGTCAATAAACTCAACCCCCGGAGGTGTGTCGAACGGACCATCACTAGCCATGAGGCCTCGTCCCGAAAGCAAAAAGGGGTTCGCGTGTAAATGAGGGGATGACTACAAAACACAAAGGAATGGGCTTAGAGCCTCTAGATGCAAATGCCCTAGATGATTCACTATGGGGTATAAAAAAGAGGGGCATGCAAATGGGCAAACTCACTGCAAGCTCAGGCCAAGGTACCCCATCCCGAGTAATGCTAATTTGGACCCAATGAACGTGAGGGAAAAAGAAAATATACCTCAAGTAGGTAAAATGGAGCGCTGTCGAGGTCAAAAGGAGGTCGAGGGCCAGAAGCACCAAATGGTCGAAAATACGCGTCTACAAAAATAGACAAAAAGGATGTGTTAGCCTCCAAATATACATACCAAAAAATTAGCTCATATGTAAAACAAAAAAATGATGATGAAATGAAATGGAGAAATAAAATGAAGACAACTATGGCAAAAGTGAGGTTGTGGGGGATTGAACCCCTTACCTCTTGAAAGGGGCAAGGATCTAAATGCCACTAAGCTAAGGAGATGAAGTGTAGACAATAAGCCTTGCATGAAGGCCTATTTATAAGAATTAAAAAGAAGAGTCTAGCAAAGCACCTAAAGGTCCTCTCCTAGACTGGGGGGCAAGTGTTGATACTCAAAATCCCATGCTTGTAAAAGACCCAAAGAACGTACTTAGGCCCCCATACGCCTACACTTTCGTTGGATCCTCGGATCGTCACCCTCTCACGAGGCCACCATGCCTGCCCAAGGGGCGTGCCACGTGGGGCCACCATGCCTGCCCAAGGGGTGTGCCACGCGGGGCCACCATGCCTGCCCTTGCGTGAGGCGCCTGCTTCGGATACGAGACAAAGGCTGGTGGCATGAGGCACTGCCTCGCGAGGGGCTTACACGAGGCCACGCCTCGCAAGCCACTAGCACAAGACGCCTGCATGTGGCACGAGACGAAGGTTGATGGCACGAGGCCATGCCTCGCGAGGCGCTTTCACGAGACACCTACTTGTGCCACGCGAGGCCTCGGTGCGAAGTGGGCCATAGTCACCGAACGGAGCATCTCCTAGCCTCGAGGGGCGGCCTCGCGTTGGGGTATTCCATGGCCTCCTGGCATCGCGTGGGGGCCTCTCCTAGCCCTGACGGCCTCGCGTGGGAGCACCTCATGACGTCTCCATGAGGGGCGGCCTCGTATAGCCCCGCCATGGTTAAGCCGCGAGGGCCTCGCGTGATAACATCTCGCTCCCTTCATCTCGAGATGGCATCTCCCATGGTGATGCCATTGAAACCTCACCGTCTAGAAGTGAAATCCCAAGTATGATTCCGAAGGGTCATGATGGTACAATCTCATACGGGGTATGGCTTATAAGGCCCCGTACATCTGACCGTGGCACTCATGCAAATCAGGTAGTGGGAGCACTAGGAGAAAGGACATGGCCTATATACTCCCAATCATATGTCATAGTCGACACCACTACCACCTGCACCACTCCTCTGACATTGGTACGGACAAGTAGTGGAGATATCCTCCTGGCACCTGCCCTGTACTGGATGCAAGACCACAACCACTGAAACCACTCTCCTGATAGAGTACTTATGTACCACTTGGTCTCCTGGACCACCATGTATCCAAGGCCATTAGAGCCTACTATAAAAAGAACCCCACTCCCACATGGAGGAGGGTTGGAAAATTTACTGTAGCAAGTGCATCATAGTGAATGAAAAACTAATTTCACCATTGTTCTTCTGCAATTGTTCTTGGAGTTGATACTTAAATTTCTAAGGCTTTTCTATTGATAATCTTTATTTTGTAATTCTTTCCAACTTAACTTAGTTGACGAGTTCTGACTGTCAACAGGAAACAATCTTTAGGGCAGGCTTTATTAAGGTCTGAAATCCACGCATGTTCGCAACTTGTCATTCGGCTTGGGAACAAAAACGGGATTAGAGACCCGCGATGGATAAAACGCTACCCTAATGAATCCATTATCCTTAAGCTTATAGACTTCTTCCTTTAGAGCTTTCGATCTATCTTTGTCGAGCAGCCTCCTTTTCTGTTGCACTGGTGGAAAACTCTTCTCTATGTTCAGGACATGGCTAATGACTGCAGGGTCTATTCCCACCATGTCTTTGTGCGACCAGGCAAAGACTTCCTGGTTTTTCCTTAAAAATTCCACTAGTGCTTTCTTCGTTGTTGTCTCTAAGTTTTTTGCCGACTTTCACAACCCTGGTCGGATTTTCTTCATCGAGTTGGACATCTTCAAGGTCCTCGATGGGTCCTATCTCTTCATCAAAATCCCCAAAGCGAGGATCTAAATCTCGGTCCTCACTTTGGGCAATGCCCTATTTAGTGACATCATCACCATATTGGGCTTGTACATCAGTCGCCATTTGCAACTCTTTTCCAACAACCTCCCTCGATACACCTTTCTTCACCTTAGATATCGAGGTGTTGTAGCACTCTCTCGCTTCCCGCTAATTTTCCAACACGCATCCTATCCCTGCGTCGGTTGGGAATTTCTTGGCCAGGTGCCATATCGAGATAACGGCTCGTAGGTCGACCAAAATTGGCCTCCCAATTACAACATTATATGCCGAAGGACAATCAACTACTAGGAAAGTAGTGAGTAATGTCCTGTTTGCAGGTGCAGTACCTGATGTAACTGGGAGCCTAATCGACCCAGTTGGGGTGAGCCCTTAGCCAGAAAAACCATAAATGGTTTGGTTGCATGGCTCCAGGTCCTTGACGAATAATTTCATTCTTTCTAGTGAAGACTTGTATAGGATGTTGACGGAGCTTCCTGTGTCAACCAACACCCTCTTAACCATCATGTTGGCGATTTGAATGTCAATGACCAGTGGATCGGAGTGTGGGAATCGTACGTGCTGGGCATCGTCCTCAGAGAAGGTTATTAATTCCTCCTCTGTTCGAGCCTACTTTGGTGCTTGATCTTCCACACTCATCATCTCGATCTCCTGGTCATGGCGTAGGGTTCGAGCGTATCGTTCCCTTGCCTTCCCACTGTCCCCTGCAAGGTGTGGGCCACCACAGATGGTGAGTAATGTGCTTGCCACAGAAGCTGGCTGTAAAGGTGGCGAGCATTGGCGTGCAGGCGCCTGCTCGTTGGCACCTTGAGCCTCTCGTTGAGACCCTCCTGCGGCTCGCACATATCTCATTAGATGTCCCTGCCTGATCAGGAACTCAATCTCGTCCTTCAACTGGTTGCACTCATTAGTGTCATGTCCGTAGTCGTTGTGAAAACGACAAAATTTTGTTGTATCTCTCTTGGAGATATCCTTCCTTATAGGTGCGAGTTGCTTATAAGGAACATTAAAGCTGTTCGTCTGATAGACCTCTGCTCAACTTTCGACAAGGGTCGTATAATTGGTGAATCTCGGCTCATACCTATTTCCTTTGGGCCGTTTATTCTCAGATGCTGACGGGTCATTGCTCGCCTGTTTTCCACCATTTCTGCCATTTCTGTTCCCATTGCCCTTGCCGTTGCCATTGGGTTTATCTGACCCGTTGGCGGCCTTGGCGGGTTCTTCCTTCTGTCCATTGTCCTTCGTGGGCGATTTCCTCTCGTTGGGAATCGTGTCCTCCAGCTTGATATATCGATCAGCTCGATCCAAAAACTCCTGAATACTCTTTACCCCATTTTTCCTCAGGCTGCTCCAAAGAGGGGAATGGCGCCTAACCCTAGCAGTTACGGCCATCATTTTTCCTTCGTCACCCACAATTTTGGCTCCAACCACTGCTCGCATAAAGCGTTGGACATACTCCTTCAAGGGCTCGCCCTCCTTCTAGCGTATCTCGACCAGCTGGTTGGCCTCAACGGGGTGTACGTGACCCGCATAGAATTTTCCGTAAAATTCCTTCACGAACATCTCCCAGGATACTAAGCTAGCAGGAGGGAACTTAAAGAACGACTCTAGGGCGGTGTCAGATAGTGTTGCAGGGAAGATCCTATAGCCAACATATTCTGACACTTTCTTTATATCCATTTGTATCTCAAATTTGTTGACATGAGATACCGGGTCTCCGTACCCATCAAAGTTTGGCAGTGCTGGCATTTTGAATTTACTGGGGGTTTCTGCCACAACAATCCTTTGCACAAACGGAGTGTCTCTCCTCCAATCGTACTCCATGTGGGATGTTCGACTCCCAACTAGTTGTTGTACTGCTTGGTTCAGGGCATCAATTTGTGCCTGAACCACGTCTAGGATCGTTGGGGTGACCGACGCCGGGGGAGCGTACTCATCATGCCTCTCGCGACGGTCGTTGAGCACGTCCCTCAAATCTTCATCCATGCGCTTCTGCTCACTAACTCATAGCCGATCAAAGACGTTATTTTTTCAGGGTTGCCCCTTAGCGTTATGGCTTGTCAGCCTATTTTCTCTAGGTGGGGTGTTTCTGTCTCCACCTCTTTCTTCATTCCTCCGACCAGAATTTCCCCTGCCAGAATCAGCCTCGTTATAGTCATGGTTGTCTCTAAACTGTGGTCGACTATGGAACGATCGTCTGTTCATGTTGTTTCCTCCTCGGGCTGGCATCTCCTGAGCGTCAGGGGGAGGCCTGCGCTGGTAGTTGGGTCCCCATGCATTATTATGTCATGGGGGCCCCTGACTGCAGAGCCTAATTCATTGTTCCTTCTGTTGGCAGAAGGATGCTGCCCCTTGCTCGGTGGATTTGGCCCTTCGTCCCCTGGGTGTCTAGGGCTGCGGGGTGACTACCCAGCCCTATTCTGTCTCTGGCGTTGGGGATTGCCTCAACCAGCTTGAGATTAAGGCTACGGCTCAGGATCCCAAATTGGGACATCATCCTGAGCTACAGGTGGCTGCTCCTGCCTTTGAGGGCTTGCTGGCTGGAGAGGAGGACTTGGATTGGGAGCCCGCTGAAGTGGCGCACTTGGTGGTTGATCCGGTTGAGAGGATGGTGCAGCCTGTCCTCGAACCAATTGAATGGCTGCTTCAAGAGTGGTCATGACATCCCTTTGCCAACAGTCCATGTTCGCCTGCCGCTCATTCAGCTCCTAGCGCTGACGCTCAATCTCCCTCTATTGCAGCGCCATGGTCTACGTTGCGTTCTCTTGATTGGCCCTCAGATTGGCCAACTCATCCTGCAACACCCCTAGTGTTGCCCTCAACGTTTCCATATCCAACTCCTCCTCTTCAAACTCTAAATGTGATTCATTCTCCGCCACATTTGGAGGAGGAGGTTAAGATGATGCAACGCCAGCGGCCTGTCCAGCTCTCTTGGATGTCTTTGCCATTTGATTTTCTTAAAGCTTCTTGATCAAATCTCAATGAAAGCACCAAAATGTTAACCCTCGATTCGGCCAACGACACGGAGTTAGAATTACGACAAGAAATGAGATGATAGTCAAGAATGGAATCAAATGGTAAAGAAATGACATAAATAATTTATAGTGGTTCGGCCCCAATGAATGGTAATGACCTACGTCCACTTAGTGTTCTTATTGATATTTGAACCTCAAAACCGTGATCAAAGAACTAGGGTTCTTGAGTTTCACAAGCTTTGAGAGGATTCCAATCTCGGTAGATAATCACACTTGTGCTCTTTTTATGAGTATTTGAAAAAAGGTTCAAAAGTCCCTTCCTTGAGCCCTCTTATGCATATTTATAGGCTCAAGGGGGGTTACATGAGCCAATGGGCCTTAATTATCCTCAATATTAGTGTACCAAGGCAATAAAGAGGAAATAATAAATGTAATTATTACAAGATTGCGTATCTTAAAGGAAATAAACTGAAGCATGCGACCAGCCTGGTCGCATCTAATCATGAGGTTTGATGAAGCAATAAGGGACTGGTCGATAGTCGAATAGCACTTCTTCACTTTGACGTTGCCACGTGTCAACCACATGTGAGAAATTCTTTCCACGTCATCCGAAGCCATTTTTGGGTAAACACCAGTTCTTGCTGAATTTTTAAGAAAGTGTCGATAAAATAAACAAGTAAATATTACCAACTTCAAAGCGCATTTAGAAACCCTCCCATGTATGCATGTTACATGCAAGTTAACTTTTACGTTCAAAATTACGCTATTTGATCATGTGAATGATCCTTGTTTTGAGATTGTTGTGTTACTCTTAGAATTGTCATTATTCTTTAATGAGTTTATGTAAGATTATTGTATGAATGAATTCGGGATGCAACTCGTGCCACGTGTGCATGGCACATGCACACGTGGGGTATGCTTGTATTGTATTCTTGGTTTTACTTGATATTGAGACAAGTGTTTGATTGTGATTCTAGTCTCGTTGTGAAGTATTCCGCTCTTTAAATTGCTTGGACTTGAGGTAAGGAAGTTAGATAGTACTTATTCTTTTATTGTTATAATGTTACTAATGTTTTATGATTATGCATATGTTTGTGTGACTGATGCTAAGGCTACAACAAAAAAAAGGGTGTCACAAAAGCTTACCAAAAGGGGTCATGAATGTATGTATGAACGTAAGGAAGTGAGCTAGAATTTTTATGAGCCTATGTTGACTATGAGATGTAATGTTATGAGATGAGCTGCTTGTCAGTGTGCGTGTATGTTTTATGAAAAGCAGAGGGTTGTTAGCATGTTGAACGTGACACAACAAATGAGTTACTAAGGTATAACGTAACTCATAGGGCGGACGCCCCAAGGTTAGTCTAGGACCAGAGCTCCTGAATACCTCACAAAGGAGGATTTACATGTTTATGCTTTATTGGTTATCTCATAGAATTGTATAATGTGACATGGACAATAATCACAAGATGTATGATTATGCTTATGTTTTGTATAATCTTATGTTTATGATTATAATTATTATTATGATTAAGACTTATGTTGTTATGGTTATGTTTTTACAGAATGTGACATGGACAATAGGGTTGCAATGATCATATGTTGTTTGATTATGCTTATGTTTTATATAATCTTATGTTTATGATTATGATTATGACTTATGTTATTATGGTTATGTTTTTTTATAACTTATGTTGATAATAATTTATTTTTTTTATCAAGGATAGGAAAATTTTATTGATCAAACTAACTGATACAGACAAAAGGCCGGAGCAAAACACTCCCCCTCAATTACAAACTAGAGAAAAAATGGATCATTAATTTCTCCCTCAAAGTCAGCTTTTTAGCACTAAAACTTAGGCTAAGAACTCTAGCTTTAACTGATTCTTTAATAAGAAAATCAATATGGTCCACTGAATAGCAGCAACTATCAAACCAGCATTTGTTTCTATTAAGCCAAAGATAGTACACAGTTGTAGCCAAAGTGGTTGAGACTACCCGAGCCAAGCCACCATTCCTGGAATCATTCAACCAATTGCTCCAGTCCTTGAACTTTTCAGGCCAAATTAAACCACCCAGCCAGCCTGCTACAACTTGAAGCACTCTTCTGGACAGAATACAGTCAAAAAATAAGTGAGAGTGACTTTCCAGCTCAACCTCACAGACTGGACAGTACAGAGATAGAATAGGTATGTGACAGTGCTACAATAGGTCCCTAGTGAGAAGCTTCTGGTTAATAACCTGCCAAAGAATCAACCTATGTTTGGGCACTGAAAGTTTGCACCAAACAGCCTTCATACTATTAATAGGGGTACCAGGAATAGACATTAAATACAGTTTGCTCAGCTAGAATTTCCCTTGTATGATAACTTCATTCAAGATCGAGTTAGACAGAGATTTGCTCATCTTAATCAATTTTTTACAGTACCAGCTAGCATCTTTATGTAACACATAATCCCAAATCTGGACGCCTTTAAAATAGATACGGTTAACCCATTTAACCCAAAGGATGTCCTGCTTAGTAGAGATAGCCCAAATGAATCTAGCAAGATTGATTTTATTCCAGAGAGAACCCTCTTTAAAGCCTAAGCCACCATAAGATTTAGGTCTGCGAACAAGATCCCAAGAGGCAAGATGGAGCTTACTTCTAGTGCCTTTACCACCCCATAAAAAGTTCCTGCAAAGACAGTCTATTTCTTTGATGACCTTTTGAGGAAGAAGAAAGATGCTCATCCAATAATTCCTTATCCCCATTAAGACCGACTGAATAAGCTGCACACGACCAGCATAAGACAAGTTACGACTAGCCCAACCATGTAATCTTTGTCTAATTTTTGAAATATTGAGATCACAGTCCATAGCTTTCCATTTTGTAGGTCTCAAAGGCATGCCAAGATAAACTAAAGGAAAACTCCCTTCTGTTTATCTTAGAAAGACTAAGCAAATACTCCTTCTCAGTATTAGAGATACCCCCAAAAAAGATGCGGGACTTGGAACTATTGATGTACAAACCAGAAGCAGCTGAGAAGGAACCAAAAGTCTGTTGAATAATCTGAATAGAACTAGCATGAGCTTTACAAACAAGAAGTAAATCGTCCGCAAAGCAAAGATTAGTTAAATTCAATGATTTACATAACGGATGGAACCTGAATTTCTTCTCCTTAGCAGCCCCATGAAATTCTCGCGTAAGATATTTCATGACTAGAACAAAGAGAAGGGGTCACCTTGACGAAGCCCTTTACCACCCTTAAAACTACCTTGGAGCTAACCATTCATGAGAATGCAATACGAGGAGCCTCTTAGACATATCATAATCCACCTAATAAATATGCCAGGAAACTTGTAAGCATTCAGCAGGTTCTCTAAAAAGTCCCAATCAATAGAGTCATAGGCTTTGCTAATATCTATCTTCATTAAGCAACGAGGAGAACTTCGTTTGTGATTATAACCCTTAAGAAGATCTTGAAGAATAAGGACATTATGGGCAAGAGATCTACTCTTAACGAAAGCCCCTTGATTTTGATTAACCAACTTAGGAAGAATAGATGTCAATCTGCTACAAAGCATTTTAGAGATGCATTTGTGCAGAGTATTACAGCAAGCAATTGGTCTATACTCTGAGGCATTAGTTGGTTGACTAACTTTAGGAATAAGAGTTAAAATGGTATTATTCAAAGCCTTAGGGATATAACCTGTGTCAAAGAATTCAAGCACTGCAATGGACACCTCTTTCCCTATGACAGACCATAAACTTCTGAAAAAACCAGCTCCAAAACCATCTGGACCAGGACTTTTAACAGCCTTAATACTGAACATGGCTGTTTTGACATCGTGAGAAGTGAAAGGTTTAATCAGATCAGTTTGGTTATCTAGACTCAGAAGCGGACCTAAGTTCACGAATGAAGATTCAATATGTCCAGAAGTTGCACTAGAACAGCCCAAGAAAGATTGAAAGTGATGAATAAAATGATTAATCACATTTGGGTAATCCGCTTCAACTCTGCCATTTTTGGAAACATAAGAAACAATTATGTTATGGGCTTTCCTTTTCTTCATACTAGCATAGAACATGGCTGAGTTTTCATCACCAAAACGGATCCAATCGATCTTGCTCTTCTGGTACAAAAAACTAGCATAAGCAGCCTCTTGTTTCTTAAACTCCATATAAGAGGATCTCTCAGCAACACTCAAGGCCTGATTAGTCGGGTCAGAAAAAAGACTAATTTTAGCTTGCTGGTAAGTATTCTTGCTTTCCTCATAATTTTTTACAATGTCTCCAACAACCCTTCAATTGAATCTCTTCAACTCAAACTTAAGTCGATGCAATTTCCTGGAAATCTGATCCAGACTGCAACCCTCAGTTTTTAAAGGTTTATTCCAGCTATTCAAAACAGTTGGCTTGAATTTAGGATGGCTAATCCACATATTGTAGAATCGAAATGGACGCAATCCATTATTCTAGACTGGAATATGCTTCAAAAGTATAGCACAATGATCTAAAACTACCTCCCAATTTGCTATGGCACTGAGATTAGGGAAAGAGTCGAGCCAATCCTCTTTAAAAAACACTCTGTCTAACTTGGAAAAAATACGATTGTTCCCATCTTGATTGTTCGACCAAGTATAAAAAGAACCCATAATCTTCATTTCTTCCACTAAACCGGGATCAAACCATTGTCTAGCATCCTCTAGCTCTTTAAGAGAAATTGCCTTACCCCCCATTCGGTCTGCTAAGTCAAAGACAGCGTTGAAATCTCCAACCATTAACCATGGCTTAACAGGGAAGGTTAGAGCAGATAATTCAGACCAAAGAACTCTCCTAGCCTCCAGCTGGTTAGAGCCATACACAATTGTGAGACAAAAAGACTAGCCTGTAGCCCAAATCTGAATCTTACAGTGAAGGAACTGAGCATGATCCTTAATTACTTCTATTTTGACCCAACTAGCCTTCCAAATTAAAATAATTCTTCCTTCCAAGCTCAAACTACTATAAAAATCCCATCCCATAAACTTGAACTCATAACATCCTTAATTCACTCACCTTTTATTTTAGTTTCTAAAAGAGCCCCAATGCCAACCTTATTCAACTTGCAGATATCTAAAATAGATAACTGCTTATTCCTCTTATTTAAACCTCTAACATTCCAGCTCAATATGTTGAAATTGTCCATTTAAGTTCAATAACAAGGAAGGGCCAGTGAGAAACTGCTTCTGTTCTTGGAGAACACTGAAAGTATTACTTGTAGTCTGAGCTGTTGCTGGGGTTTTCGATTTCTGAGTACCTTGTTTTTTCGGGTATGCCCATCCATGTTCCTTTAGAAGTTTCACAGGGTGGGAATCCGCTGCCTCCTTTGATTGAAGCTGAGCTGAAGTTGCCTGGATTGGATTCGGAAGACTATCAGGTTCTTTATGATCAGCACATCCATCTACAGGAGTTGTCATGACCTCCTTCTTTCTCCAAACCACTCCTTCCACAAATTTGCAAGTAGAAGCTATATGCCCTAGCTTTTTACACTGAGAACACTTCGTAGGCAGCCACTCATAGTCAATCAATTGGTCCACTACTTGACCTCTCTCATTGATATAGCTAATGTATTTAGGTAGTGAATCTGATATCTCCATGTCTACTAGAATCCAAGCAAACTTTATCATCAACCTGTCTTTGGTAATCTTATCAATCATTATTGGTTTCCCAATTGTGCTAACCAATGCACTCAAACAATTGGTTCCCCAGTACTGTAAACCTAGATCAGGAAGTCTGATCCAAACTGGAACTGATTTAATCGATTTCAAAGAGTCGATATCAGTAGTCCATGGCCGTAAGATAACTGGCTTCTTATCAAAATGAACTACCCCTGATTCTAGAACCAAGTCACGAGTAGCCTCATCTCTGAATTTGACCATAGTAAAACCTGAATTCATTCTTGCCACTCGTTCAATCCCAAGTTTCCCCCAGATTCGATTGATAAAACCTTCAAAAACAGGTAAGGGTGGGTTGGCTCCCATGACCACACAAATCAATGCAGATTTCCAGAATGAAGCTTCTACTGCAATTTCCTCAATGTCCAGCTGAGCAATTTTTTGACCATCCTTCTGAAGAGGCTCCTTGAATTGCAAATTTGTACCCCCCTGTAGAGGCAGTGAATCCTTAAATCGGGACCAGGTTACCTTCACAGCTTCTTGAAAAGACTGGGTCTCTACCTCCTCCGCCCACGAAGAGGATCTTACTTCAGGAGTAGATTGAAATACCTGAGAAGGATCAAACGCCTCCTTACCTGATTTCACAGGGGTCTCTGAGGGCATAGTCTCAATAGCTTCAATCTCGCAATCCAATCTGGACGGAGGCAAGATAGACGGATCTTCAATGGATGAAGGGAGCTCCTGCCGAGCATCTGGTTGTACAAGCTTCTGCACCACCTTACGTCCCCACGCCATGGCAGAGAGAAGGGGGAACGTCACGCTTAGTTTGTCCAAGTTCAACCTTATGTTGATAATAATTGCTATAAGGAAAATATGTTAAGAATTTATGAGATATGTCGCTTATGTTTTTATGTTAAGTTGTCTTTTCTTGTTTGTACTTCCTTACTGGGCTTTTATCTCACCCCCTTTACTCCCCGCCCCCCCTTTACAGGTAGTCAATAGGGTTTCTTATTGACAAGCATGGTGATGTGGGGCATTCCTGGGTCTGAGTGTGTATGTCGTGGGGCTCTGATGAACGAAAAAATGATCTAGTTAACGCCAAGACCATTTTATGGGGCTTATCTATGTTTTTCTTACGCTTACAGTGGGACTATATGCATTTATTTTAAATTTACATAAAAGACATTATACTTTTATTTTATTTTAAATGGGCACATATTTGTAAAGCGCCCAATCTACTACTTTATACAAATGTTGCTCACCTCATAATTAATAGAAAAATACCACTTGAAAGATAAACTCAGTGAGGCCTTGATAAAACATGTTAGTTTGGGCCCAATAGTTAAAAATAAAAATAAGGTATTCATATGCAATGTCTAAAAGAAAATAAAAGTTTAAGTCTCACTAGCATATTTGAAAATAAAATCTATAACATAGTTTCTTTAAATCTCGGCGCTCAAATTGATCGTGTATTCGTTCATAGGAAACCCCCACGCCATACACACTCAGACGTCGGACTCCCCACATCATAGCAAATGCCAAAGAGAAACCCTATTGATTACCCGAATGGGGGAAAGTAAGGGGTAAGCTTAAAGCCCAGTAAGGAACACAACAAAATCAAAGAAAAGTCAAGAAAGACATGTATCATATAACAGAACATTTCATAACATCATCATACTCGTATTTCATAATCATAAATGAAATCATAGTCATCCATCACATTCATACAACATAAGCATACCCTTTGTGATCATGGCACATTTGTTGTCCATGTCACATCTTTGAGGTAACCAGTATAACTGGGCTGGCAAAACCTTCTCTATGAGGTAAACAGGATCTCAGGTCATTATATAACCTCGGAGCGTCTGCCCTTTGAGTTATGCCATATCCTTAGTAACTCCTTTGTTGCGTTGCATTCAGCACGCTAGCAACCCTCTCTTTTCATTCATCATACAAGCACATGTAATCCAATTCACATCAAAACAAAGAAAATACATGTTGCATCATACTTGTCATAACATATCAAGATAGAATTCTATTTTTCCATACCATCAAAACATAGCATCATTATTTCTTGTAACTTACAAGTCTTACTATTTCATAGCATAAACATAGAAAATTCTATCTAACTTACTTACCTCAAGTCCAAGCAAAGCAAAAATGAGAATACGTCACAACGAGCCTATAATCATAACCAAACGTTCGTCTCTTAGAATCACGTAAACTACTCATGCCCAACTTACATACCCCACGTGTGCATGGGTCATGCACACGTGCCACAAGTTGCACTATAATTGCAAACATACTATATTTCCACATAAAATCATAAAAGAATAATGTTACTTCTACCTATTAACCCGTCATGGTTACAAAGTAAAAGTCATGTGTTTGAACAATACGCATATATTTGAACGTAAAAATGCATTTGCATGTGACATGCATATGTGGGAGCGTTCTTAAAATTTAACGTTTTAAAACGATAATTCCTACATGCTTCTTTCTTGTCTCTTCAAACAAAATTCAGCAAGATGATTTATTTACCATTAATTGTTTTTCTAAATCCCAAAATTTGTATACAAATTTTAATACAACATATTTACTTTATAAAATAATCCATTAAGTCTTTTCTAATTTCTCATAAAATAATAATTCCATTTATTATTAAAATAGCATAAAAAAATGTGACAAAATTTGTAGCTATTTAGAATAACAAAATAATTTTCTTGTTTCCTTTTAGAAAATAATTTTACTAATCTCTTAAAAAAACTGCATGTTTATAAATGTGAAAATTCAAAAATAAAATGTGGAAAAATTACATTTTCATATATATCATTTATGACTTAAATTATTGGGGTGTGTGAATTATTTATCTTAAATAAAATAATCATTTTTTCTTCATAACCCAAAGTTTTAGCAACTAATAATTTGTTTAAAAATCACAAATGAATTTAAACCATAATATTTTCACATTTTAAATAATAAAAAAAATGCACATAAATAGTGTGAAAAATACATATTTACATTATGAGAATATCGCATTCATCATATACATAGCTTAGGGTTTAATTTATTTGATGCACTAGTTTTACTTATCTCATTTAAAAGATTTTTCTTTCTATTAACCAAAAATTCCAGCAACTATTTATTTAATTAAAATCACAAACTTAGATTAAAACTATATTTTCTTTCATAAAAATATACAAAATTCTGCATGTATTTAATTTGATAAAAGTCCTGTTAATATGTGAAATAATGTATTTTTTATCATAAAATCAAATATCACTTTGAAGAGTCATACGTGCATTTCAAACCATTATTTTACCATTGCCATCACAAAATATATATATAAAAAAAACTGGAAGCATAAAATCATCAAATCATGTTTAAACAATGCTCACAAAATATTTTTATCCATTTCAATTTACCATAACATTCTCTTACACTTGTACACCACAATATTACATTTAGCATGAAAATTTAATCAAGACAAAAATTAAACATCAAATATGACCCTATGTCGAAACCCTTATGATCAACATCTCATATTTCTTTTGCATTTTTACAAGAATATTTAAAAGAAAAAATTATCATAAAATAGGCCAAACCCAAACAAAACCTAGCATGCTCCTATGATAACAAATGACAACATGTAATTTAATAACATAAAAAAAAAACGCAACCATGCAAAAAGGATCCCTAGGCCGAAATACTCATAGTCACAAAACTCAACCCTTTTTGGCATGCTTACAAGAACATGAAAGAAAACAACACATACCCTAAAACATACTACAAGGCCAAAACACACATCATTCACATTCTTGTTTCCATTATTCAATTTAAAACCTAACATGCCTCTAACAAAAACATATCAAAACAATGCAAGTATTCCTCATAGCCACAACAATAGAATAATGCCATAAACCAAAATTTCAAAATAAAACCTCATTCCAACATTAAAAATCAATATCCTCATGAAAACAAAACAACAAGAACCAAAGTGACAAGAACAACCACCATAAGGCAAGGTTCCCATTACCTCTCTTGCTAGCACTCAAGGACCCAAACAATGGCCACTACCTTGATCAAATCCCCTAGGACTTTTGAATATACCACACAAAAGAAAACAAAAAAATGATCTTAGATTCAAGAAGGGGTAGAAACTAACATCATCATTATGAACCCAAATGCTTACCCTAGGGATTTCAAACCCTAGCCTCAAATCCTCTAAGTTCTTGCAATAAAACTCAAACCTATCATCACCATCATTTTTCATTACTTAGAATCAAGATGTAGAGGAAAAAAATATAATGTTATGAACCTTAACCCACACCTTAGGATCCCTAGCCTTGGCCTCTTCTTTATCTTGTATGTCTCTTCTTCTTTCTCTTCTCCTCTTCTTTCTCTCCTATCTCACGAGCTCGTGCCTTTCTCTCTCTATAGTCGGCAGCCAAGACCCAAAGGAGTCTTCAAGTTCTTTCTTATTTTCTATTTAAATGCCCCAATCACCAAAACCTAGCTAAGGAAAAAGTAATTATCATTTTTCTTTATTTTCCCTAAATCAAAAATAAAATCAATTAATAATTATACTCGGTCAATCACATCCCTTTGTCAATTGATAGCCCGCTAGCTTCTCTCTTTCCTTCATTGGCACACCACACTAATAAGGAAAAGGTTAATTTTCGTAGTTCTAGGGTCCTGCCACTTGGGATTAGAATTTGACACTTATGCGTTGAGTTTTATGAAAAAAATTAAATTATTTCACAAAAATTGTATATAATTTAATTTTCTTTCTAACGGTACCAATTTTGTCTAAATCGGATATCTACAGCTCAAGTTATGAATAATTTACTAAGGTTGGGTCCAGGGTTATGGGAATTCAAAAATGACAACTCTATTCCTTCTTACCATTTGTTTCCCACTTCTTTCTTGTGTGAACAAAAGCCTTCTAGAGCTTTCTCTCTTTATTTCTCCCATTATTTTCATTTTAATTAAATAAAAACTAAATAACAAATAAAGGAAAATTTTATAATAATGCATGGGAAAACTATTGCATGCTCACCATGCAATCATGCACATGCACACACACAAGTGTTAAGGTGCATTTCTACTAACCATGCACATTGGTGCATACAACCAACACTCATTCACTTACAAAATAAAAAAAAATAAACAATTAACAAAAATAAATTCACATAATTTCTTCTAAACAATTCAAACAATTAAAAATAATTTCCTAACACTTAACAATTAATAAAAAAAAATTAAAGCACAAAGTTAATTAAACTAAAAAAAAATGGTGCACTACAATATACCCTCCTTAAATGGAATTTCGTCCCAAAATTATTTCTTACCAAAATAACTCAGGGTATCTTTCTCTCATGTCTTCTTCTAACTCCCATGTTGCTTTTCTTTCCGTATTATTCTTCCACAAGACCTTAGCCAATGGAATCCTTTTGGATCTTAGTTCCTTGATTCCATTTTCAATGATACACTCTGGTTGGTCATCGTAACTTAGGTCCTGCTTCAGCTGTAACGACTCATAACTTAGAACATGAGAGGGATCCAACACATACTTATGCAACATCGAGATATGAAATACGTTATGTGTTTCGGCTAGTGCTGGAGGCAGTGCTAAAAGGTACACAACTTGCCCTACTCTGCCCAAAATCTCAAATGGACCTATAAATCTTGGGCTCAACTTCCTTTTCTTCCCAAAACCCATAACACATTTCATTGGAGAGACCCTCAAGAACACAAACTCGCCTACTGAAAACTTGATGTCCCTTCTCTTAAGGTCAGCGTAGCTCTTTTGCCTACTTTGAGCGGCAAGCATCCTTTCGCGAATTTTCTCGATCACCTCACTGGCTTCCCTAACTTCCTTGGGGCTTAATATTTGCTTCTCCCCAACCTCATCCCAGTACAAGGGAGATCTACACTTACGCCCATAAAGCATATCATGGGGAGCCATCCCAATAGTGGCTGATAGCTATTGTTATAGGAGAACTCCATCAGGGGTAGATATCGACTCTAGGATTCTAAAAAGTCCAATGCACAACATCTCAACATATCCTCTAGAATCTGAATAGTCCTCTCAAACTTCCCATCAGTCTGGGATGAAAAGCGATACATAACTTTAACCTTGTACCCATATCTTTCTATAATCCCTTCCAAAAGTTCGACGTGAATACTGACCCTCGATCAGAAATAATCGACTTTGGAACCCATTGAAGTCTCACTATCTCGCTCACATACAACTCTGCATATTGGTCTACCGAGTACGTGGTCTTAACTATTAGAAAATAGGCGGACATAGTGAGCTTATCCACTATTACCCAAGCATAATCATGTTTTTTTGTGGTCTTAGATGACCGTTCCACAAAACCCATTGCTATATATTCCCATTTCCATTCTGGAACATAAAGCGGTTGAAGTAGCCATGCTGACCTTTGGTGTTCTACTTTTACTTGCTGACAGGTCAAACATCTGGCAACAAACTCCGCAACGTCCTTCTTCATTCCAGGCCACCAATACAACGACTTAAGGTCTAGGTACATCTTTGTCGACCCTGGATGTAAGGAATAGGGTGTTTTATGCGCCTCCTTCATAATACTTTCCTTAATCTCATCATTTTTAGGCACACAGATCCTATCCTTATACCGCAGCAATCCACCGTTAGACATAGTGAAGTCGTCGTTATCACTTTTCTGTACCAAAGGCTCTTGCTTTATTAGGGCTTTATCCATTTTTTGCCCTTTTGCTTGCTAGGCCTCTTTTCTCGAACTCAATATCAACGTTTATAATCTATTTCTGCAGAGGCATCTCTATTGTGCTCAGAGCTGAGACACTCTCATGTCCTCGCCTACTCAATGCATCGGCAACAACATTGGCCTTGCCCGGGTGGTATAGAATTTCACAATCGTAATCCTTCACTAACTCTAACCACCTCCGTTGTCTCATATTCAGTTCTTTCTAAGTGAAGAAGTATTTCAAAATTTTGTGATCGTTGTGAATTTCAAACTTATCCCCATAAAATTGATGTCTCCATATTTTCAGTGCGAACACCACTGCTACTAACTCAAGATCATGGGTGGGATACCGTTGCTCATAGTCCTTAAGTTGTCTTGAAGCATGAGCTACGACCTTCCCATTCTGCATCAACACACAACCTAAGTCATTCTTTGATGCGTCGCAATACACCACAAATTTCCCGCCCTCTGTGGGAACACAAAGGATAGGTGCAGAGATCAACTTTTCCTTCCTAGTCTGAAAGCTTTCTTCACATTTCTCAGTCCATGTGAACTTCTGGTGTTTACGGGTCAAGTTGGTCAAGGGTGTGGTAATCTTTGAAAAACTATCAATAAACTTTCAGTAATAACCCACTATCCCTAGGAAGCTTCGAACCACTAAGGCATTCTTTGGCTGGTGTAGAGTCCAAGAACTTTACTTAGCTAGTTAGATAGTAGTAGCAATAGTAATAATGATAGTATTTTTATGACTGTGGATTTTGGTTCAGACCGGGATTTAATAGGACACTCGTAGTAACACTTGTAGATTTTCTAAACTTAACCTATAGTTTAAGAATATTAATTTTAACCTAAGGTTTGATTAATATGACTGATATTGATGGTGATATTTATTATATTATAAGGTTTAGATAGACCCAATAAGATAGTGACACTTGTCTTGTGTATGTTTAATGATAATTAAGTATTTTTGAGGAATAAGTTTATTAAGATCAATATTTGAATATCCTAGGGTCTGTCAGCAGCTTTGAAATCGTTAGAGGACTTAGCCAAGGTTTTTTACTCAATTCAAATTAGGCTAAAAATGTGCAATTTCGTGTTTAAAGATTCAGCGTATGCCGATATATCGCAGCTATAGGGGGCGATATATCGCAATACGGGGATACGAAAAACACGTAACTTCGCACGACCAATTCGACGAGCCTCAGGCATATTAGCCCAGGCGATATATCGCCTACTAGGGGAGATATATCGCCTCCTTTGATGAATATTTGAATGTTTTTTAAATCGTTCTCATTTTATTCCTTAACCTCTTGATAAGTCCAGCATCTTTCTGAACGAGTCTTCAGCCTCTGCTGAACAATAATTCAAATATTTTTCACTTAAAAGCCATTATTTTATTCAAGTTAAATGATGATCTTTTCATTCTTGAACTCTATAAATAGGACCTAGTACCCAGCCATCTATTCATTCATCAAGCTAAGTTCAGAGGCTGCAAGCTGCTAGGAGTACTTGAGAGTGTAAACACTTGGGTTGGGGATTATAAGCTTAATCATTATAAGCTTACCAAACACTTGGGAAGTAAGGTTTATAGCACATTTCGGTTCAAGGTTTAGATCGTTCATAGAAGCATTCAAGGTATTCCAAACTCTAGTTCATTTTGGTATTGTTTTCCTTAAGTTCTTATAGCTTTCTACTCAACATCCTAACTTTATTCTTTATTCTTGGTTAGGAAATCTAAGATCTTGAACATAAGGTTCTTAGTAAGTATCTTTCGATGGTATAGATCTTTCATTATTTTCATCCCTTTTTCTTCAAGTATACTCACCTTTCTTTGATGGTTTTTAGGAGTGTCCCAAAATCCCAAACCTGTTCACATATCCCAGTATTTTTGGTAAGGAAAATAGGATAGGATATTATATGTTATGTTATATGATTTATGTGTTATGTTAACTTATGATTTATGTGTTATGTTATGTATGTTGTAGACTTGGGCATATGACTTGTATAACTAACAAGCCCCAATAAATTTATGGGCATATGACTTTCTTAGCTAGCAAGCCCCACAAATCTAATGGGCATATGACTTGTTTAGTTTATGAGCCCCAAGTAATAATGGCCATTATAGTATGTGTGACATATGTTTTATTATATGTTGCGTTATGAATTTTATGTATATGGTTTACGTGTTAGGTTTTCCTTGCTGGGCATTAGGCTCACTCCTTTATGTTTATATGTGCAAGTAAATAGCTTTGGTGGTAGGAAAGGTTCTTGGAAGCTTGGGGATATGTATTGAGGCGGGATGGAATCGATGGACCGAGCGTTCGATTCGAGGATGAAGTCTCTTTAAATTTTATATGTATTTTTCGCACTTTATTATGTAATCCATTTATTTAAAATTATGTTATGTTTTTATTTTAAACACAATGGGATCCCATATCCTACTTTAAATTTTATGTAGTTTAACATATGTTTTACAAGTTTTTAATGAAGTTATGATTATTTCACTTGTAAGTTTTATTAAAAATTAGTGTTTATGTATAGTAGTCATTAATGGTCCAAAGTCTAGAGTAGTTGGGTCATTACAGCTGGGGTAAGTCTCTAATGGCCTCGATCTTTGCCAGATCTACTGCTATTCCATTCTTGGACATTGTATGCCCAAGGAAAGTCACTTTTTCCAATCAAAACTCACACTTAGAGAACTTAGAGTATAGTTGATGCACACGTAGTCTGTTTAGTGTCAACCTCAAGTGCTCCTCATGCTCTTCCTTAGTCTTCGAGTAGATAAGGATGTCATCTATAAACACTACTGTGAATTTATCCAATTAGTCCTTAAATACTATGTTCATCATGTTCATTAAGTCGTTGGGGCATTAGTGAACCCAAAAGACATGTAACGACCCAAAAATGCTAATAGGGTTTAGTGCCTTGATTAGCGTGCCATGAGGGCATAATTGGATAATGTGTGATTAATTGATTAAATGTGTGACTATGTGGCATGCATGATATATATGATGATATGAATATATTTATATGCATGTTTATAAGTATTAAATATGCATGTGGGCCAATTATTGTTTATAAGGGCATATTTGTAATTTTGGCACGTTAAGGGCATAAATGTGATTATATGTGTTAAATGACTGAGACCACATTACTATGTGGATATATATATATATATATCTGCAGTATACGACTCGAGGTGATCGTAGTGAGCAGATTAGCATAATAGTCACAGCAGGGTATAATACTGTAACACCCTACTTCCTTAGAGCCATTACTAAGTGAGTTTAAAAACGTGCATTTAACTCGCTAATCGAGGTTTTAAGACAAACATGTAATTAAACCATAAACAGGTCATAAACTTTGAAAATAATTCCATTCACTGAAAATCATAAAGCATTTAACATTTGGGATCCCAAAACACTGTTTAGAAATTTTTACAACACATAAATACAAGCAGAGTCGACTAGACGACAAAATCTAAATTTAGTACAATCATCTTCCAAAATACCCCTGGCCGTGGCAGCCAGGCAGGCAAACATGTATGCGCTGCTTCACGCTCTCCGTACTCATGGTTGGTTGACTTTTCCCTTGCCCTTACCTGCACCACAGAGCACCCGTGAGCCGAAGCCCAGCAAGAAAAACCTCACAAGTAGATAACATATGCATATCAAACACTTAGCATATAAACAGGCCATCAATAGGTTATACACATACGGCCATGCTGTCCTAGGCGCTTTACCAGGCCCTGGGTTCGCAGCCCACACCATAAGGATATCCCAGGTATCCTTTAGGGTCTCACCCTGGCAACTCGCACTCCGCGTGCTAAACGCTGCTCCCGGCCCCTTGCCGCACTTGGCCTTGCACTCCACATTCCTACGCCGTTCTCGGCCCCTTCCGTTCCCGGCCTTGCCAACCTCGGCCTGCGTCGTTCCCGATGTAACAACCCAACTATTCTAGACCTTGGACCATTAATAACTACTATACTTAATCATAAGAAAACGTACATATGAAAACATCATAACTTTATTAGATAAAGAAAAGGTTTGAATACATAAAAATGTGTTTAAGATATGGGATCCCATTTTAAAAATAAAAACATAACATGATCTAAATAAATTAATTACAAAACTAAGTGCGGAAAAATACATAGAAAATATAATTTAAAGACTTAAAGACTTCATCCTCTAATCGAACGCTCGGTCCATCGATTCCATCCTGCCTCAATACACAACCCCCAAGCTGCCAAGAATCTTTCCGCCGCCATAGCTAATTTCCTGCACATATAAACATAAAGGAATGAGCCTAATGCCTAGCAAGGAAAATCTAACAACATAAATCATATACATAAAATTCATATCATATGCTAAAAACATGTCATAAACATATACCATAAGTGTATCATAAACATATGTCATATATACTATAATGGCCATTATATTACTTGGGGCTCGTTTAACTAAGCAAGTCATATGCCCATAAATTTGTGGGGCTTGCTAGGTAAGCAAGTCATGTGCCCAATATAACTTCTTGGGGCTTGTTATCTTAACAAGTCATATGCCCAATCATAGATTCTCGGGGCTTGCTTATCTAAGGAAGTCATGTGCCCAAGCGACTGAAAACATATTCTATATACATATCATAAAATACACATATCATAACATAATATATAAGCACATAAAATCTATCCTATTTTCCTTACCAATATACTGGGATATGAGAACAGTATCGGGACTTTGGAACACTCCTAAAAACCATAATAGAAGGGTGAGTATACTAAAGAAAAAGGAATGAAAAGAATGAACTACACCATCGAAAGGATACTTACCAACAACAATCTTACGTTCAAGATCTTAGATTCCTAACCAAGAATAAGGAATACAAGTTAGGATTTTGAGTAGAAAAACTATAAGAATAACACAGAAAGGAACTAGAATAAGGAATACCTCGAATGCTTCTACAACCGAACTACACCTCGAACCGAAATATGCTATGAACCTTACTTCCCGAGTGTTTATTAAGCTTATAAGGATAAAGCTTATAACCCCAACCCAAGTGTTTATCACTCTAAAATAACCTAGCAGCTTGTAGACTCTGAACTTAGCTTGATGAATGAATAAATGGCTAGGTACTAGGTCCTATTTATAGAGTTCAAGAATGAAAAGATCTTCATTTAACTTGAATAAAATAATGGCTTTTTAATTGAAAAATATTTGAATAATCGTTCAGCAGAGGCTGAAGACTCGGTCAGAAAGATGCTGGACTTATCAAGAGGTTAAAGAATAAATTAAGCTCGGTTTCAAAAACATTCAAAAATCATGCACATGAGCCGATATATCGCCCCTAGTAGGAGATATATCGGCTGGGCTAATATGCCCGAGGCTCATCGAGGTGACCGTGCGAAGTTACGTGTTTTTCGTATCCTCGTATGGTGATATATTGCCCCCTAGTGCTGCGATATATCGGCATACGCTGAAATATTATACACGTAATTGCACATTTTCAGCCTAATTTGAATTGAGTAAACAGCCTTGACTAAGTCCTCTAACGATTTCAAAGCTGCTGGCAAACCCTAGGATATTCAAATATTGCTCTTAATAAATTTATTCCTCAAAATACTTAATTATTCATTAAACATTCACATGAAAAGTTTCATTTCCTTATTGGTTTTATCTAAACCTTATAATATAATAAATATCACCTTCATAATCAGTCATATTAATTAAACCTTAGGTTATAATTAATATTCTTAAACTATAGGTTAAACTTATAAAATCTACAAGTGTTACTACGAGTGTCCAACTAAATCCCGGTCTGAACCAAAATCCACAGTCATAAAAATACTATAACTATTGCTATTGCTTCTACTATCTAACTAGCTAAGTAAATTTCTTGGACTCGACACCCGGCTCTTGCCGAACATTCACACGTATGCATACATAGCATAATAAAACAAATACCAAACATGAATAAACTCAATCAAAGGTCTACGCCTTGCAACACAATCATATAGGGCCCTGCTCTGCATACAAGCTCTACAAGAACAGTAGTTTTCTTACATGTGTCCCGAGCTTTCCAAGCACCGATGTCCCGAGCACAGTCCCCTAATCCGAGCCTCGCCGAAACCCTAGTCACAACGCATTAACAATATTCATCCACCAAGTTCTAATCCATTAAATAACTTCAAGCCATAATTCTAATCTCCGGGACCTTGAATTCTATCAATCCGGGTGATATAATCCATCCCAAGCCTTAACCTTTGAGTTCCCAAGCCTAAACACACTTTAAAGCTCAAAATTGCACTAAGAGTCGCGGCCCCATAAGGCCATGCCGCGGCCCGCCCCCAAAACAGAGAGCAACCCCAAATCAGGGCAAGCGTACCGCGGCCCTAGCTAGGGCATGCCGCGGCCTGCCCTCCTTCCTGGCACCAATGTGCTTCAGAGGGTCTCGGCTCAGCAAGTACCATGCCGCGGCCCGACCCTTCGAACCCAGAAAAATCCTCCATTTTTGCCACGAAAACCAAGCCAATTTACCCCAAAATCAACCCAACAATCCCATTCAACCATCACAACATTTCCAGAGTGATCCCAGCAACAAAACCCAACAAAAACTAACCCCAAAAACTCACCCAAACAATCAAGAGCAATTCACCACTTTACTCACATGCAACACTAAAATATCAGCAGCAAACCAACATAATTTATCTAGTTAAAGGCTTACTTTTGCTTAATTAAATCTCTGACCTAACCTTCTTAGTTCCAAGCTTCAATCCCCCAATGCTCCAGCCCTGAATCCTGAGTTTCCTAGCTTAATCTCCTCAAAGTTTCCCTTAGTATGGTTTAGAGAAAAAGAGAGAAAAAGAAGAAGAGGCTTGGGTCGGTTTCTCCAAGTTTCTAAGTGTTTCTTGATTTCTGTTTTATTTAACTTAGGTCTTTAAGGTTACCTCAAGGCTCGAGGTGCCAAAAACGTCCCCGAGGGAAAAATAGTAAATTCCCCCAATATTCCCTCCGAGACATTCTAACCTCAAATATATCTCCAAATATTTATTTCCATAACCCGATAACCCCATAAAACATCTAATACCCAAAATACCCCTCGACTCGCCCCAAGTCGGATTCTCAACCCCGTTGTGACTTTCTAGCTAACGGGCTCCCAAGGACTGTCTCGGATCGTGCTACACAGATATATCACAAGTATATCGCATTTATCTCATTTATCACATTTATGCCCTCAACAGGCTAAAATTACAAACATGCCCCTAATATCCAAACGAGGCCCAAATGCATATTTAATTCAACTAAACATGCATCTATAATCACATATTCACATAAATTCACATATTATAGCAATAATTCACTTATTGCCCTCCAGGCACGCATACAAGGCCCTAAGCCTTATTAGCAAATTTAGGTCATTACAACTGTCCCCTCCTTACAGAAATTTCGTCCTCGAAATTACCTGAGCAACTCGGGATACCGCTCCCGCATCTCTGATTCAAGTTCCCACGTCGCCTCCTCAATCTTGTTGTTCCTCCACAGCACTTTCACCAAGGCAATGGTCTTGCTCTGCAGGACTTTCTCCTTTCGGTTAAGAATCTGAACCGGCTTCTCCTCATAAGAAAAATTCTAGTCCAGCTCCAAATTCTCATAACTCAAAACGTGCGTCTAATCTGATACATACTTCCAGAGCATGGATACGTGAAAAACATCATGTACCCCTGACAAAGCTGGAGGCATCGCCAGTCTATAAGCTACCTCTCCAACCCGTTCCAAAATCTCGATGGGCCAACAAACCTAGGGCTCAGCTTGCCCCGAACACCAAACCGTTTCACTCCCCTCAAAGGTGAAACCCTACGAAACACATGCTCACCAACCTGAAATTCCACGCTCCTGCATTTCAGGTCTGAATAACTCTTCTGGCGACTCTGGGAGGCGAGCATTCGCGCTCTAATTTTCAATCGCTTCGTTGGTCCTCTGAACCATCTCAGAACCCAAATAACTCCTCTCACCTGTCTTATCCCAATGGATAGGTGATCTACACTTCCTTCCATAAAGCATCTCATACGGAGCCACTCCGATAGTCACCTGATAACTGTTGTTGTATGAGAACTCAATCAAAGGGAGATACTTACTCCAAGATCCCCCAAAATCTAGCACACAGGCTCGCAATATATCCTCCAGTATCTGAATCGTCCTCTCAGACTGTCCATCTGTCTGAGGATGATAAGCGGTACTAAACTGTAACTGCGTGCCCATAGCCTTCTGCAGACTTTCCCAAAACTTGGAAGTGAAGGTGGGGTCCCTGTCGGATACTATCGACCTCGATGCCCCATGAAATCAAAAAAATTTCTTCACATATAACTCAGCATACTGCTCCACGGTATAAGTCATCTTGACAGGTAAAAAGTGGGCGGACTTGGTATACCTATCCACAATCACCCACACCGAGTCATCCTGACCCACAGTTTTCGACAAACCAACCACGAAGTCCATGGTGATATCTTCCCACTTCCACTCTAGAATCCCCAGAGGCTGCAGCAACCATGCTGGCCTCTGATGTTCAGCCTTGACCTGCTGATAAGTTAAGCACTTGGCCACATGATCCACCACATCCCTCTTCATGCCTGACCACCAATACAAAGCTCTCAGATCCTGGTACATCTTCGTCGTACCTGGATGTAAGGAATAGGGAGGGGTATGCAGTTCATCTAAGATTTCCCGCTGGATATCAGAATCCATCGAAACACAGATCCGACCCTTGTATTTCAGTAACCCCTTCTCCAAAATAGAAAAGTCCTTAGCCGCTCCGACTAAGATGTTCTCTCTGTGACCTCTCAACTGAGAATCTTTCCCCTGCGCCTCCTTGATCCTCTCAAGGAGTGTAGACTGAAGAGTGATGTTGGCTAACCGGCCAACCACCAACTCTATACCCACTCTAGTCATCTCCTCAGCTAGCTTATCAGATATCTGTCTTGAACTAAACAACTGTCCTGGGCCTTTCCGACTCAATGCATCAGCCACTACATTAGCCTTCCCATGATGGTATAGGATATCACAATCATAATCTTTAACCAACTCTAGCCACCGTCTCTGGCGCATATTCAGATCCTTCTGAGTAAAGAAGTACTTCAAGCTCTTATGGTCGGTGTATATCTCGCACTTCTCACCATAAAGATAATGTCTCCAAATCTTAAGTGCGAATACCGCCGCTGCCAACTCCAGATCATGTATGGGATATCTCTGCTCATACTCCTTTAACTATCTCGATGCATAGGCTATCACCTTACCAGCTTGCATCAATACAGACCCCAAACCCTATTTGGAAGCATCACAATAAACCACAAACTTTTCATTATCTGTCGGCAGACTCAACACTGGCGCGGTGATCAGTCGCCGCTTCAACTCTTTAAAACTATTCTCACATCTATCTGTTCAAATGTACTTTGTCTTCTTCTTTGTCAATTCTGTCAATGGCGTAGCTATCCAGGAGAATCCCTCAACAAACCGCCGATAATATCCTGCCAATCCCAGAAAACTCCTCACTTCAGGAACATTGCTCGGTCTAGGCCAATCTCTCACTGCCTCCATCTTACTTGGGTCAACAAGAATCCCCTCCTTACTGACGAAATGGCCCAGAAATGTAACTTGCGGTAACCAGAACTCGCACTTGCTGAACTTAGCATATAACCTATGCTCCCTTAACCACTGCAATACCAACCGCAGATGCTGCTCATGCTCTGTCTCTTACTGAGAGTACACCAAAATGTCATCGATGAACACAATCACAAACTTATCCAAATAATCCTTGAAAACCCTATTCATCATATCCATAAAAGTTGTTGGGGCGTTGGTTAATCTAAAGGACATAACCAGGAATTCATAGTGTCCATACCTCGTTCGAAAAGCGGTCTTTGGTATGTCCTCCTCTTTAATCCTTAACTGGGGTAACCTGATCGGAGGTCTATCTTGGAAAACACTGTTCTTCCCTGTAACTGATCAAATAAATCATCGATCCTAGGCAGTGGATACTTGTTCTTAATGATTAACTTATTCAGCTCCCTGTAGTCAATACACATCCTAAGAGATCCATCCTTCTTCTTGATGAACAACACAGGAGCACCCCATGGCGAGAAACTCAGTCTGATGAACCCCAAATCAAGTAACTCCTGCAACTGAATCTTCAACTCTTTTAATTCTACTGGAGCAATTCTGTAAGGTGTCCTAGATACTGGCTCTGCCCCTGGCGCCAACTCTATAACAAAATCAATCTCCCGCTACGGCGGCAACCCTGGCAGATCTACTGGAAATAAATCTGGAAACTCACACACCAATCTAGTCTCACCCGGTCCATCCGACACAACCCTAGAGGTATCCACTACATTCGCTAGGAATCCTATGCAACCTCCCTGGATCAGGTCTCTAGCCTTCAATGCTGAAATCATAGGTATTCGCGGTCCACCAACAGTTCCCACAAATACAAAGAGTACCACCCCTTCTGGTTCAAAAGTCACCATCTTGTGCTTGCAATCAATCATCGCCCCATACTTCGATAACCAGTCCATCCCTAGGATCATATCGAAGTCATCCATCGCAAACTCAATCAGATCAGCAAACAATTCCCTACCATCTGCCTCTATTGGTAAAGCTCTAATCCACCTCCTAGAGACTACCAGCTCAACAGTCGGCAACAAAGTCTGAAAACTCCTAGCATACAAAACACTAGGTCTACACAACTGATCTATCACTCTAGCATACACAAATGAATGAGTAGCTCCCGAATCAAACAATGCAGTATAAGAAGAACCAGCACTAGAAATCTGACTTGTCACAACCGAGGGGCTAGCCTCTGCCTCAGTCTGAGTCAAAGTAAATACTCTAGCAGGAGCGAGACTGTCGCTCTGCTTCAGCTCCTCTTTCCTGACTTGTGGGTAATCCCTCTTCAGATGATTGGCACTCCCACAGACAAAGCAGGCCCTAATCTTGCACTCACCCTGATGTCATCATCTGCATCGAGGACACACTGGAAAACTCCTCCAGTTGTCACTTCCGCCCTGACGGCCAGTAGAACCACCCTGTGCCCTCCTATCTGAATTGGGAAGAACAAAGGAATCTAGGGCCTTCCTCTTCTGCTCACTGATGCCACTACCCCGATTGGAACCAATAAAAGGAGACACTATCCTCCTAGCATCGCGCCTAACAGCGCTTTCCTTCCAAATCTGATCTTCGGCCCCCTCAGCTGTAAGGGCCTTGTCCACAACCTGAGCATAGGTAGTAGTCTCTGGATCCAAGATGATCTTTACATCACGGGCGATCATAAAGTTCAATCCCCGTATCAATCTTTCTCTTCTTGTCGCATCAGTCAGCACTAAATCTGGCGCAAACTTCGCCAATCGGTCAAATCTCAAAGCATACTCAATCACGGTCATCCGGTTCTGAGTCAGGTTGATGAACTCGTCAACCTTCGCTGCTCGAACTGCTACACTGTAGTATTTCTCAATGAAAGTATTTTTGAACTCTTCCCAAGTCATAACAGACACATTCCTTCTCTGAGCTACCACATCCCACCAGATGCGGGCATCCTCTCTGAACATGTAGCTAGCACTAGCTACCCTCTCGTTTCCATCAACCCTCATAAAATCCAGAATCGAGGAAATCATATTCATCCACTGCTCTGCCCACAGTGGGTCTGATCCACCCTCAAAGGTGGGAGGATGCTACTTCCTGAACCTCTCGTATAAAGCTTCCCACCTATTCTCCACAACAGGTTGAACCGGCACTGGCGCCACAATGTGCTGAACTGGCAACCCAGTGACCTGTGGAAGGGCCTACTGCCTCAACTGTCGAAGTTCGTCCTCTGTTCATTGTAGTCTTGCTTCCATTTCGGCAAACATCTCTTGCTAATTCTGTGGGGCAGGTGGAGGGTCCTGACCCTAGTTATAATCCTCAGCCTTACTGTCACGGAGTCTAGATGATTGTCGAGGCATCTCAACAAATATGCCTGCAATCAACGACACCACTCATCAGGCATGATAACAACATCCAAAACCACCACCCAATTCACGATAGCCAATCTATAAACAACCATCCACATAACATATAGATATCATATAACACACAACGGGCCATGCCCTGGCATCATGCATATGTTAACTCACTCATCATGCTCAATATGAAGTAAGTAGGGAAGCAGGGCATTCAAGCACATATTCAAGCATATTAGTCAATCATACCAACCAACCCTGAGTCCAGCTTGTCACTGATAGCGAGCGTACATGTTCGATCAATCTTCGGAAACCATAAACCTCAGCTCGCTCTGGTACCAAGTTATAACGCCCTACTTCCTTAGAGTCGTTTCTAATTGAGTTTAAAAACGTGCATTTAACTCGCTAATCGAGGTTTTAAGATAAACGTGTAATTAAATCATAAACAGGGTCATAAACTTTGAAAATAATTCCATTCACTGAAAATCAAAAAGCGTTTAACATTTGGGATCCCAAAACACTGTTTAGAAATGTTTACAACACATAAATACAAGCAAAGTCGACTAGACGACAAAATCTAAGTTTAGTACAATCATCTCCCAAAATACCCCTGGCCGTGGCAGCCAAGCAGGCCAAACATGTACGCGTCGCTTCACGCTCTCTGTATTCATGGTTGGTCGACTTTTCCCTTGCCCTTACCTGCACCACAGAGCACCCGTGAGCCAAAGTCCAGCAAGAAAACCCTCACAAGTAGATAACATATGCATATCAAACACTTAGCATATAAACAGGCCATCAATAGGCTATACACATACGGCCATGCCGTCCCAGGCGATTTACCAGGCCCTGGGTTCGCAGTCCACACCGTATGGATATCCCAAGTATCCTTTAGGGTCTCGTCCTGTCAACTCGCACTCCGCATGCTAAACGCTGCTCTCGGCCCCTTGCCGCACTCGGCCTTGCACTCCATGTGCCTAACGTCATTCTCAGCCCCTTGCCGTTCCCAGACATGCCGATCTCGGCCTACGCCATTCCCGGCTCTTGCCGAGCATTCACACATATGCATACATAGCATAATAAAACCAATACCAAACATGAATAAACACAATCAAAGGGCTACGCACTCAACACAATCATATAGGGCCATGCCCTGCATACAAGCTCTACGGGAACAATAGTTTTCTTACCTGTGTCCTGAGCTTTCCAAGCAAGCACAGTCCCCTAATCCGAGCCTCGCCGAAACCCTAGTCACAACGCATTAACAATATTCATCCACCAAGTTCTAATCCATTAAATAACTTTGAGCCATAACTCTAATCTCCATGACCTTGAATTATATCAATCCGGGTGATATAATCCATCCCGAGCCTTCACCTTTGAGTTCCCAAGCCTAAACATACTTTAAAGCTCAAAATTGCACTAAGAGTCGCGGCCCCATAAGGCCATGCCGCGGCCCGCCCCCAAAACAGAGAGCAACCCCAAATCAGGGCAAGCGCACCGCGGCCCTAGCTAGGGCATGCCGCGGCCCGCCCTCCTTCCTGGCCACCAATGTGCTTCAGAGGGTCGCGGCTCAGCAAGTACCATGCCACGGCCCGACCCTTCGAACCCAGAAAAATCCTCCATTTTTGCCACGAAAACCCAACCAATTTATCCCAAAATCAACCCAACAATCCCATTCAACCATCACAATATTTCCAGAGTGATCCCAACAAAAACTAACCCCAAAAACTCACCCAAACAATCAAGAGAAATTCACCACTTTACTCACATGCAACACTAAAATATCAGCAGCAAACCAACATAATTTATCTAGTTAAAGGCTTACTTTTGCTTAATTAAATCTCTAACCTAACCTTCTTAGTTCCAAGCTTCAATCCCCCAATGCTCCAGCCCTGAATCCTGAGTTTCCTAGCTTAATCTCCTCAAAGTTTCCCTTAGTATGGTTTAGAGAAAAAGAGAGAAAAAGAAGAAGAGGCTTGGGTCGGTTTCTCCAAGTTTCTAAGTGTTTCTTGATTTCTGTTTTATTTAACTTAGGTCTTTAAGGTTACCTCAAGGCTCGAGGTGCCAAAAACGTCCCCGAGGGAAAAATAGTAAATTCCCCCAATATTCCCTCCGAGACATTCTAACCTCAAATATATCTCCAAATATTTATTTCCATAACCCGATAACCCCATAAAACATCTAATACCCAAAATACCCCTCGACTCGCCCCAAGTCGGATTCTCAACCCCGTTGTGACTTTCTGGCTAACAACTCCCAAGGACTGTCTCGGATCGTGCTACACAGATATATCACAAGTATATCGTATTTATCTCATTTATCATATTTATGCCCTCAACGGGCTAAAATTACAAACATGCCCCTAATATCCAAACAGGGCCCACATGCATATTTAATTCAACTAAACATGCATCTCTAATCACATATTCATATAAATTCACATATTATAGCAATAATTCACTTATTGCCCTCTAGGCACGCATACAAGGCCCTAAGCCTTATTAGCAAATTTGGGTCATTACAAATACCCACCTTGGGGTGAGCTTAGGGGCATTTTGGGGAAATTTGATGTATATTTCTATTTTATCAAGTAATGGGTAAGTATTTGGTATTAGATGGGCATGACGGGAGTAATTAGGGATTTGTAGGACGACTCGGGGAATTAGCGCGAAATGAGGCAAATGATCGTTTTGCCCTTATAGACAACAAGAGGAATAAGTTAATACCAAGGGTAATTAGGTCTTTTGGTAGAGGGATATAGCCAAACTTAACTCTAGGAATAATCATAACTCACCAAAAACCACTCAAGGCTCTCAGCACTCTCTCTCCCTCTCACTCACGTTTTCTCTCTCCCTTTGTTGTGCCTAGAAGAATTCTGAACTTTGGAAGAGAAACTTGAAGAATTAAGCTTGAGGGCTGGGGAACTAAGGCTAAGACTTTGGGAAGCAGCTCAGGATCAGCATCAGCATCGTTAAGGTAGGGTCTCAGCTATGAGTTAATGGTAAAATTTGTTGTTAGCTTAAGTGTTTCAAGCTTCTAAGTTTCAGAGAAATTTTGATGAATTATGGGTTATTAAAAGGGCTTTGGGTTCGAATTTTAGGAGGTTGTGAAGCTTTGAGTGGGCCATTGTGATATGGTAGTTGAATTCTTAATCTGGTGTGTGTTGGGTTGGATTTTTAAAGAGTTAGATTGGGTAGAAATGCAAAGAAACCCAGGGGTTTCTGAGTTCGCGAAGGCGCGCTGTGACCCATTTCATGGGCACCGCAACCCGCGTGCCTAGAAGGCCCTGGGAGGGCTTCCTGATTTGTGGGAGCATCGCAACCCTAGGGGACAAGTCGTGGCCTGCCTCCCCCCAGAAGAAAGAGGTTGCACCTCTGACTTGAGGTGCGCAGCGACCCTTAGGGTCAATTCACGGCCTGCCTAGGCAGCCATTGCCTAGATTGGATTTTAGGCTAGGGGTGGCTCAGGGATTCAAACCTAAGCACTCGGGATGAATTCTACTACCCAATTTAGTAGAATTCGAGGTCCTTGAGGCTAGTATTTGTTTCCAAAACATTTAATTCGATTAGAATTTTAAAGTTATCCATTGTTGCTTGTGAATAGAGACTGAGGATCGTGCTCGGAACCGTTCTTTATCCAATGCTCGGGACTCGAGGTAGGAAAATTGCACCCAAGTGGTTGTATATAGGACTCAAATTCCCTGTATATGAACATATATGTTCTGTGAATTATATATATGTTATGTGTGATGTGAAAGTGCAGCCTAAGGGAGCCGGGGATGATGATAAGCGTACCGAATGCATCTCGGCCTAAGCGAGTTGGGATCAACTAAATAACCAAAGGGCTCGGCCTAAGGGCACCGACACCTAAATATTTGTATTAAAAATTGAGTTATGTGTTTGAAAGTATATGTTTATCGTTGCCTAGCTTAATATTTGTAATCTGCTGATTAACTGAACTAAATTGATTGAATATTGTTAAATACTCTTGTTGTTGTCTATGCTTGTTGATTATGTTTTTCTGCTGAGCCTTGGCTCACGGGTTCTACGTGGGGCAGGTAAAGGCAAAGGAAAGCTAGACCAACCATGAGTTGGAGAGCTTTGGGGGCGAAGTGTACATGGACAGGTGCTCGACCGCCACGGCCGAGTGAATTACAGGAACTAAAGCTCAAACTTGTATTTTTCCATTTAGACTGGCTATTGCTGTATTAATTTTTAGAGTTTTTTCCGCCATGTAAACCTTATTTTTGGGATCCCATGTATCAAACTCTTATTTTAATGAAAAACACTCATTTTATGATCAAACCTTTTAACCCTAACCTATCAAATGACTTTAGAGACACATTTATGTTCAAACAACCTGATTAGCAGGTCTTGCACTATTTTAACACACAGTGTAACGCTCTTGGTTAACCAGGGCGTTACAACTTGGTATCATAGCAGTCTAGGTTTAAGGGTTCCTGAAGACTGGCTGGGCATGTACACTTGCCGCTAAAGACAAGCTCAACTCAGGGTTTAGTAACCAAATATGTGATTATATTTTTAAATGAAATATAAATGCTTTATCTACACGATTAATAGGGAGCATGAGATACACTGATCGGGCCTGGCCCTTGACTACTATGTGGATATGATAAGGTGTGCTTATTAGCATTGCTACTGTATGCGAATAATTGTTTAAATGCTTGTTTGCATCGTGATTGTGCTTTGTGGCGTGGATATTGGTGTTAGACCTTGGAATGGATATAAACATGCTATCATTGCCTAACCAGCCGAGTCGTTGATTGCAGATAAACATGGATAGTTATGCGTCCAAGGCAATCAATTCACTAGCCTGCACCGGGGTCGAGGCTAGAGATGATGAGCTTTCTAGCGGTACTTTATATATATAACAAAAATTGTAGATAATTTAATTATCTTTCTAACGGTACCAATTTATTCTAAATTGGATATCTATAGCTCAAGTTATGAATATTTTACTAAGGTTGGGTCCAGGGTTACGGGAATTCAAAAAATGACAACTCTATTCTTTCTTACCATTTATTTCCCACTTCTTTCTTGTGTGAACACAAGACTTCTAGAGTCTTCTCTCTTTATTTCTCTCATTATTTTCCTTTTAATTAAATAAATATAACAAACAAAAGGACAAATCTAGAATAATGCATGGGAAAACTATTGCATGCTCACCATGCAATCATGCACACACACAAGTGCTAAGGTGCATTTCTACTAATTATGCACATTGGTGCATACAACCAACACTCATTCAATTACAAAATAAAAAAAATTAAATAAACAATTAACAAAAATAAATTCACATAATTTCTTCTAACAATTAAAAATAATTTCCTAACACTTAACAATTAATAAAAAAAATTAAAGCACAAAATTAATTAAACTAAAAAAACCGGTGTGCTACAATATTGCATGTTTTATTAAGGCTCCACTGTACCTTTTCATAATTATGGTATTTTTCTTAATAATTACCAAGTTGTCGTCTTTACAAAGGATAGTAGTATAGGGTGTTTATTACACATATTTTGTTCTTTCATTTCATTAAGGAAACCTATGATTTTATGTAAATGCATCGATTGACTCATGGGCTACTCATTCATTTGTTTCTGCTAGAGTGATAGATCAGCTGTGTAGACCTAGTGATTTGTATGCTAGGGGATTTTGGACTTTGTTGCCGACTGGGGAACTAGTAGTCTCTAGGAGATGGGTTAGAGCATTGCCAGTAGAGATAGACAGTAGGGAGATGTCTATGGATCTAATTGAGCTAGCAATGGATGACTTTGATATGATCCTAGGAATGGATTGGTTATCAAAGTATGGGGCGAAAATTGACTGCAAGCGCAGAATGGTGACATTTGAACCGAAAGGGGAGGTATCCTTTGTATTCATGGGGACAGTGAGTGAACCACAAGTACCTATGATTTCGGCATTGAAGGCTATAGACCTGATGCAGGAGGGTTGCATAGGATTCCTAGAAAACATTGTGGATACTTCTAGAGTTGTGTCAGTTGGACCGAGTGAGACCAGACTGGTATGTGAGTTTCCTGATTTGTTTCCCGCAGATTTGTCAGGGTTGCCACCACACCGAGAGATCGAGTTCGTCATAGAGTTGGCGCCAGGACGGAGCCAGTATCTAGGACACCTTATAGAATGGCTCTAGCAGAGTTGAAGGAACTAAAGATTCAGTTGCAAGAGTTATTTGATTTGGGATTCATCAGACTGAGTTTTTCGCCATTGGGTGCTCCAGTGTTGTTCGTCAAGAAGAGGGATGGATCCTTAAGGATGTGTATTGACTACAGAGAGTTGAACAAGTTGACCATTTAGAACAAGTACCCACTACCTAGGATCGACAATTTGTTTGACCATCTATAGGGGATGACAGTGTTCTCTAAGATTGACCTTCGATCAGGCTACCACCAGTTAAGTATTAAAGAGGAGGACATACCAGAGACCACTTTCTGAATGAGGTATGGACAATATGAATTCCTGGTTATGTCCTTTGGATTAACCAACGCCCCAGCGGCCTTTATGGACTTGGTGAATAGGGTCTTCAAGGAGTATCTAGACAAGTTTATGATCGTGGTCATTGATGACATACTGGTGTACTCTCAGTCAGAGACAGAGCACGAGCAGCATCTATGCTTGGTACTACAGCGGTGGAGGGAGCATAGGTTATATGCTAAGTTCAGCAAGTGTGAGTTTTGGCTACCCCAAGTAACATTTCTAGGCCATATTGTCAGTAAGGATGGGATTCTGGTTGACCCAAGTAAGATTGAGGCGATGAGGGATTGGCCAAGGCCGAGTAGTGTACTGGAGGTTAGGAGCTTTTTGGGATTGCTAGGGTACTATCGGCAGTTTTTCGAGGGATTCTCTAGGATAGCCACACAATTGGCCGAATTGACATGTAAGAAGACTAAGTATGCATGGACAGATAGGTGTGAGAATAGTTTTAAGGAGTTGAAGCAGTGACTGATCACCGCTCCGGTATTGAGTTTGTCGTCAGACAATGAGAAGTTCATAGTCTATTGTGATGCTTCTAGACAGGGTTTGGGGTGTGTACTGATGCAAGCTGGAAAGGTAATAGCCTACGCATTGAGACAGTTGAAGGACTACGAGCAGAGGTATCCCACACATGATCTATAATTGGCAGCTGTAGTATTTGCACTTAAGGTTAGGAGACATTATTTATATGGTGAGAGGTGTGAGATATACACCGACCATAAAAGTTTGAAGTACTTCTTTATTCAGAAGGATTTGAATATGCGCCAGAGATGTTGGATGAAATTGGTAAAGTATTATGATTGTGATATTCTATACCATCCTGGGAAAGCCAATGTGGTGGCCGACGCGTTGATTCGGAAGGGCCCAGGATAGTTATTCAGTTCGAGGCAGATATCATACAAGTTAGCTGAAGAGATGGTTAGAGTGGGTATAGAGTTGGTGGATGGTCAGTTAGCCAACATCACTCTTCAATCTACGCTCCTTGTGAGGATCAAGGAGGCATAAGGGGAGGATCCCCAGTTGAGAGAGCATAGAGAGAGTGTCTTAGCCGGAGCGGCTAAAGACTTCCCTTTTTCGGAGATAGGACTACTGAAATACAAAGGTTGAATTTGCATTCTGGTGGATTCTGGTATCTGGCGAGAGATCTTGGATGAGTCTCATACCACTCCCTATTCTTTACATCCGGGTACGACAAAGATGTACCAAGATTTGAGAACTCTGTATTGGTGGTCGGGGATGAAGAGGGATGTGGTGGATTATGTGGCCAAGTGTTTGACTTGTCAGCAGGTAAAGGCTGAACATCAGAGGCTAGTAGAGTTATTGCAGCCTTTAAGGACTCTGGAGTGGAAATGGGAGGATATCACCATGGACTTCGTGGTTGGATTACCAAAGACCGTGGGACAACATGATTCAGTGTGGGTGATTGTGGATAAGTATACCAAGTCTGCCCACTTTTTGCCTGTTAGGACAACTTATACTGTGGAGCAGTATGCCGAATTATACGTGAAGGAAATCATGTGACTACATGGGGCTCTGAGGTCCATAGTATCAAACAGTGACCCCACTTTCACCTACAAGTTTTGGGAAAGCCTTCAGAAGGCTATGGGTACACAGTTGCTGTTTAGTATCGCTTATCATCCTCGGACGGATGGACAGTCTTAGAGGATAATTCAGATATTGAAGGATATGTTACGAGCTTGTGTGCTTGATTTTGGGGGATCTTGGAGTAATTATCTCCCTTTGATTAAGTTTTCATACAACAACAGTTATCAGGTGACTATCGGAGTGGCTCCGTATGAGATGGTATATGGGAGGAAGTGTAGATCGCCCATCCATTGGGATGAGATGGGTGAGAGGAGATATCTAGGTCCTTATGTTATTCAGAGGACCAATGAGGCGATTGAGAAGATTAGAGCTCGAATGCTCGCCTCGCAGAGTCGGCAGAAGAGTTACTTAGACTTGAGACGCAGGTGCGTAGAGTTTCAAGTCGGTGACTAGGTGTTTCTCAGAGTTTCTCCCTTGAGTGGGGTGAAACAGTTTGGTGTACAGGGAAACCTGAGCCCTAGGTTTGTTGGCCCCTTTGAGATTCTGGAATGGGTTGGAAAGGTAGCTTACAGATTGGCGATGCCTCCAGCTCTATCAGGGGTTCATAATGTGTTTCATGTATCCATTCTCCGGAAGTATGTGTCAGATTCTACGCACGTGCTCAGTTATGAAAACTTGGAGCTGGATCAGGATTTACCGTACAAAGAGAAGCCGGTTCAGATTCTCGACCGAAAGGATTAAGTCTTGCGGAGCAAGACCATCACCTTAGTAAAAGTTCTGTGGAGGAACAGCAAAGTGGAAGAGGCGACTTGGGAACTTGAGACAGATATGCGGGATCAGTATCCCGAGTTATTCAAGTAATTTTGAGGACGAAATTTCTATAAGGAGGGAATAGTTGTAGCGTCCCAAATTTGCTAATAAGGCTTAGGACCTTGATTAGCATGTCGGGAGGGCAATAATTGATTTAAGTATGTTAATATATGAATTTGATGATTATCTGATTAGGAATGCATGTTTCGGTGAATTAAATATGCATGTGGGCCCAATTTGGCTATTAGGGGCATATTTGTAATTTTAGCCCGTTGAGGTCATAAATGCAATATTTGTGTATATTGTGAGTGATACCACGAGTGAGTGATAATATATTTGTGATGCACAATCCGAGACGATCCTAGGGAGCAGTTTCGCTAGAAAGTCACAACGAGGTCGAATACCCGGCTTGGGAGGAGCCTAGGGGTATTTTAGGAACGTAATATGTGTTCGGGATTTTTCAAGTAACGGGTAGTAGTTTAGTAATTATTTGGACATGTCGAGATTAAATGAGGATTTACAGGAACACTCGGGGAATTAGCGAGACTTGGCTATTGACAGAACTGCCCCTGGTGGCACTTGAGGATTAAGATAGACTTAAGGGGTTATTTAGACTTTTTGGCTAAGGGATAGGCTTAAGTTTAGGCCGCTGAGAATCTAGGAGGGGTTATAAGGAACAGAAGAAAGACTCTCTCTCCCTCTCTCTCTCTCTCTCTCTCTCTCTCTCTCTCTCTCTCTCTCTCTCTCTCTCTCTCTCGACTCTCTCTCCCTCCCTTAGACTTTTGGGAAGCTGTGAAATTTTGGAGAAATCAAGCTTAGGAATTTGAAGCTAGAGGTTTGCTGAGCTTGGGGAGAATTAAATTTTGTGGCAACTGGAATTTAGCTCAGGCCAAATCTAACACAAAGGTAAGGGATTACAGCATATTTCTGCTTAACTTTCTTTGTTTTGTTAGAGTTTTGGGAATTGGAACTTGGGTGATTCAATTTAGGCTATGATGAGGCTTTCTGTTGGATTTCTGGATGTTGGAACTAGTTATGTTGATTGGGTATGAATCCTAGGTATAATTCAAGGATTAAGGCTCAGAATTAGTAAGTTTCAGGGAGGTTAGCTCGTACAAATTCATGGGAAATCTGGGTTTAGAGGCTTGAGTCGCGACCCTGTTCTTCAGGCAACGTGGTCCGTGTGCTGGAAGAGGCTGGAAGGCCTCTGATTCGCTAGTCGCGCCACAACTCAGGGTTTAGAGTGTCGCGGCCTGTGTCCCTTAACAGAGAGGCATTTTGCCTCTGACTTGAGCATGTCGCGGCTCAAATGTGAAATGCAGGCTGTTTGAAGGTTTTTAGCTCGGGAACTCAAGTGTTAAGCCTCGGGACGGATTTTACTACCCAGCTTTGTAGAATCCAAGGTCCCGGAGGATAAAATTATATTTTGAAGTTATTTATTGGTTTAGAACTTGATGGATGGCAATTATGAATATGTTGTGACTAGTTTTTCAATGAGGCTCAAGTTAGAGGACTGTGCTCGGGATTGCAGTGCTCAGATAGCTCGGGACACAGGTAAGAAAACTGTTGTACCCGTAGAGCAGTTCGTGGCACTATTGTTTGTATTGCGGGGCATAGCCCTATTGTTTGTATTGTATAGCATGGCCCTATTGATTGAATTGCAGGGCGGCAAGGCGTAGCCCTATTGTTTATGTTTAGTATATGTTTAAATATTTGTTGATATAATGCTATGTGATGCATATTTGTGAGTGAATGGTGAAGGCTGGAAACGGAAAAGGTCGGGAATGGTGAAGGCCAAGAACGGCAGGAAGCTGAGTACGGCAAGGGGTCGGGATTGGCGTTGAGCACACAGAGTGCAGGCCATTAGGGCGAGTGTGACAGTTAGAATCATGTGATCCGTAAGGGGAAAGACCGGATAAAAGCTCTGCAATCCCACACCGCCTGAGGAAGGTCAAGTGTGATGATTCTAAGACTGTGTAGGTATGGGACTACACAGTTGAAGAGTGCTTAAATGGATTGATGGGTACTATCTATATCAACAAGATGCATCTTCTTTTCGGTAGCCCATCACTTGAGAACTCCAAAGTTAAGCGTGCTTGACCTGGAGTAATCTCAAGATGGGTGACCTCCTGGGAAGTTTTCCCAGGAAGCGTGCGAGTGAGGACAAAGCACGCTGGAAAGACTCGTGTTGGTTTGTAGGGCCAGTCGTCATTCCAGGAAGCAGCCATAGTGACGTGGGGCGTTACAAATGGTATCAAAGCCTTGACCCAGCCAGAAGTGTGGCCGACGGGGACATCGGGCCCGTAAGGGGGGTGATTGTGACAGTCAGAATCTCGCGATCCGTAAGGGGAAAGACTGGGTAAAACCTGTTCAATCCCACACCGCCTGAGGAAGGTCAAGTGTGATGATTCTAAGACTGTGTATGTATGCGACTACACAATTGAAGAGGGCTTAAATGGATTGATGGGTACTACCTATATCAACAAGATGCATCTTCTTTTCGATAGCCTATCACTTGAGAACTCCAAAGTTAAGCGTGCCTGACCTGGAGTAATCTCAAGATGGGTGACCTCCTGGGAAGTTTTCCCAGGAAGCGTGCGAGTGAGGACAAAGCACGTTGGAAAGACTCGTGTTGGTTTGTAGGGCCAATTGTCATTCCAGGAAGCAGCCATAGTGACGTGGGGAGTTACAGCGAGACCCTCCATGGGTGCTGGAGTCATCCTTTCGGTGAAGACCACGAACCTAGGCCCTAGTAAAGCACCTGGGACAGCGTTGGCCATTATATGTTTAGTGTTGCTATATAGTGTTGACTTATGTGCATATGTTATATGTTATATGTGAGTTTTCTTGTTGAGCTTCAGTTCGTGGGTGCTCTATGGTGCAGGTAAGGGAAAAGGAAAGGTCGATCAACCATGAGTACGGAGAGCGTGGAGCGACGGGTACAAGTTCGGCTTACCTGGCTGCCACGGCCAGGGTAATTTTTGGAGAGATGTAATGTATTGGCAGATTTGTCGCCTAAGTCGACCTTAAATGTATTTTGAGTTGTAAAATATTTTCTAAACAGTATTTCGGAATCCCAAATGTTTAACTCTTCACGTTTTCAATCAATGGCCACAATTTTATATTAAATGCCTTTAAACAACTTTTATTACAGTTTAGCTACACTTTTAACCTAAAACCTCGATTAGCGAGCTAATGGCACGTTTTTAACTCACTTAGTGATGACTTTAAGGAATTAGGGTGTTACATTACTAGTGCCTGTTGATCTTGAGATTGAGAAGACCTGCAAAAGAAAAAGAAAACAGAAAAGACTAGAAAGGATGGTGCAAAACGCCAATAATGTTGCCAACAACAATCTGAATCAGGGTAATGAGGGTAACACTGAAGCTGAGGCAAACCCATCACTGAGGGACTATGTACTCCCCACTGTTATAGGGATATACTCTAGTATTCGCCCACCTACTATCGAAGCGAATAATTTTGAGATCAAGCCCTCAATTATCCAAATGGTTCATAATTGTGTTCAGTTTGGGAGGCTACCTAATGAGGATCTGAACCTCCATATTACCAAATTTTTGGAGCTATGCGCTACTTTCAAAATGAATGGAGTAAGTAATGATACAATCTGTTTGAGGCTATTTCCATTTTTATTGAGAGACAGAGCTAAAAGTTGGTTAATTTCGCTGCCATCCAACTCCATTTTTACATGGGAGGACCTTGCCCAAAAATTCCTCGCTAAGTATTTTCCTTTCGCTAAAGCATCCCGGATTAGAGGTATGTCAATTTGAGGGGGAATCATTACATGATGATTGAGAAAGGTTTAAATAGCTGCTTCGAAAATGCCCACATCATGGTATCGTGAAATGGATGTTGGTGCACACTTTCTATAATGGGCTGAGGGTAAACACAAGGACTATAATAGATGCAGCAGCGAGGGGAGAATTTATGAGCAAAAGTGCTAACGAAGTGTATAAGCTCTTGGAGGAGAATTCCATGAATAACTATCAATTGCCAACTGAGTGAGAAAATAAGATGGTGGCGAGAGTTCTAGAAGTTGATCCTATTGCTATGCTCACCGCTCAAATTGCTTCATTAACTAAGCAAATGCAACAACAAAATAACATTTCACTCAAGCGATGCGACTACAACCTACTCTTATTATTTGTGAGACATGTGGAGGCCTTCATCACTTTGAGCAATGTCCAGCAATAGGTACTTATTCAGTAGATGATATTCTACTTGAAAAGGTACAAGTCATTGGTAATTACCTGAGACAACCGAATAACAACCCATACTCCAACACTTATACTCCAGCCTACAAGATCCATCAAAATCTGTCATGGAGTAATAATCAAGGGCACCAACCACAGTATCATCCAAATCAGTCTCAATATCCTCCAAATAGACCATCCTATGGGCTCAATCAAAGACCCTTATATGACAATCAAAGGCAACAAATGTCACAACATTAACAACCACCGCCTCAAGTGACTTAACCAGAGGTACCCGCTAATTTATTGACCCAATTTATGACAGAAACAAGATCCTCCATTCGGAGCATAGAAACACAAGTTGGCCAAATTGCACAGCTAATGGAAGACCGTAATCAAGGGGCTCTACCTAGTTCCACTGTGGTGAATCCCAAAGAGCAATGTCAAGCTGTCACTTTGAGGAGCGGGACTAAGTATGATGGGTCTAAAGTGGAAGACAAGGGAAAGAAGATAGAGGATCAACATGTCACTAATCAAGCACAAGAGGACGTTACTGAAGACCTTCCAAAGAAAGAGAAGTCGAAATACACCGAGCCTACACCAAAGATTCCTTATCCTCAGCAGTTTTGAAAGGCAAACCTTGACAAAAAATTCTCCAAATTTCTCGAGGTATTTAAGAAACTTCACATTCACATTCCCTTTGCAGAGGCTCTTGAACAAATGCCTAGTTATGTGAAGTTTATGAAAGAGATATTTTTTAATAAGAGAAAAATTGAGGATTATGAAACTATGGCTTTGACAGAAGAGTGTAGTGCAATTATTCAAAAGAAACATCCTCAAAAGTTAAGAGATCTGGGTAGCTTCACTATACCTTGCACCATTGGGAACTTTCATTGTGAAAGGGCTTTATGTGATTTGGGTGCAAACATTAATTTAATTTTGCTATTCGTATTCAGAAGACTTGGTTTGGGGGAAGCTAGACCCATTATTGTGACTCGTCAATTGGTCAACCGTTCATTAACACACCATAGAGGTATTATTGAAGACGTTCTTGTCAAAGTGGACAAATTCATTTTTCCAGCTGATTTTATTGTTCTTGATATGGAGGAAGATGAAGATGCTCCAATTATTTTGAGGAGACCATTTTTAGCCACCGATCAAGCTTTGATAGATGTTCAAAAAGGAAGAGTTGAGGCTAAGAGCTTAGGGCGATGAGGTTGTATTTAATGTGTTCAAGGCTTTGAAGTATCTTTTGGAGCAACTGATAGTTGCTTTAGTATGAATGTAATAGAGGAAAGTTTGTCAAAGGGAAAACTCAGTGAAAATCCACTTGAGAGGAGTCTTATTTCACCAAATGTGGAAGACTGTGGTGGCATTGAGGTCATTGAATTTGTAAACTTGTTAAACTCCGATGGACCTACTTATAATAAGAAATATGAGGAACTTGGACAAGGGTCCGACAGACCACTACCATCTATTGAGAAGCCACCGGTGCTTGAATAGAAGACTTTACCGGAACATATTAAGTACACTTATTTGGGTAAGAATGACACTCTCCTGCTTATTATTTCAACTTCATTATCTACTGTTGAAGAGGAAAAATTATTAAGAGTGCTTTGAGCTCATAAATTGGCAATTGGTTGGACCTTAGCTAATATAAAGGGTATTAGTCCCTCTACTGTTATGCACTATATTCTAATGGAAGAGGACAACAAGCCTAGCATTGATGCTCAAAGCGGGCTAAATCCCACTATGAAAGAGGTGGTTCGGAAAGAAATTTTGAAATGGTTAGACACTGGTGTTATTTATCCAATCTCGGATAGTTCTTGGGTAAGCCAAGTACAAGTGGTTCCAAAAAAGGGTGGAATGATGGTAGTCAAAAATGAAAACAATGAGTTCATTCCAACTCGTACAGTGACGGGGTGGAGAATTCGTATTGATTACTGAAAATTAAACAAGGCAACAAGGAATTATCACTTCCCATTGCCTTTTGTTGATCAAATGCTTGATAGACTGCCGGGCCATCATTTCTATTGCTTCCTAGATTGGTACTCTGGTATCATCAAATACCTATTGCTCCCACAGACCAAGAGAAAATGAATTTCACTTGTCCTTATGGTACGTTTTCTTTTCGTAGAATGTCATTTGGATTACACAATGCTCCTGCTACTTTTCAACGATGCATGATGTCAATATTTTCTGATATGGTGTAAAAGAGCATTGAAATATTTATGGATGATTTCTCGGTCGTTGGCTTCTCATTTGATATGTGTTTAAAGAATTTGGAGAATGTGTTAAAGAGATGAAAAGAATCTAATTTGGTCCTGAATTGGGAAAAATGGCACTTCATGGTGAGTGAAGGAATTGTTATGGGCCATAAATGTCAAGCAAAGGCATAGAGGTAGACCGTGCAAAGATATCAACTATTGAGAACTTGCCTTCTCCAATTTCATTAAAGGGTGATCAAAGTTTTCTTACACATGCTGGAATTTATAGGAGAATTATTAAATATCTCTCCAAGATTTCTAAACCCTTGTCTACTTTATTAATGAATGGAGTACAGTTTAATTTTGATGATGATTGTCGACGTGCCTTCAATACTTTGAAAGAGAAATTGATCACTGCACTGATCGTGGTACCACCGAATTGGGAACTTCCTTTTGAATTGATGTGTGATGCGAGCGATTATGCAATAGGAGCGGTTCTGGGGCAGCAAGTTGACAAGGTATTCCGAACAATCTATTATGCTAGTCGGACCTTGAATGATGCTCAATTAAATTATGCAACTACTGAGAAGGAATTACTTGCAATTGTCTTTACATTTGATAAGTTTAGGCCATATTTAATTGGTAATAAGGTAATTGTCTACACAGACCATTCTGCTATTAAGTACCTTATGACCAAGAAGGATGCCAAACCCCGCTTGATTTGATGGGTTCTATTATTGCAAGATTTTGATATGGAAATTCATGACAAAAGGGGGACAGAAAATCTAGTTCCAGATCACTTGCTAGATTGGAAAAAGAAGAAGAAACTAATGAGAAAGAGGTACAAATTGATAACAACTTCCCAAATGAACAATTATTTTCTATTGAAAGTGAAGATAAGCTACCGTGGTTCGCTGATTATGTCAATTATTTGGTAGCTAAAGTTGTGCCTCCGGGCATGTCAAGGCAGCAACTTAAAAAGTTTTATTCGGAAGTCAAACATTATTATTGAGATGAGCCCATTCTCTTTTGTCATTATGCTAATCAAATAATTAGAAGATGTGTCCTAGAAGAGGAGATGATTTCCATTCTTACTCATTTCCATACTGTACATTATGGCGGTTGTTTCGGAGGAACAAGGACAGCAGCAAAAGTTCTGCAATGTGGGTTTTATGGCCTACGTTATTTAAAGATGCTAGTGCCTTTTTCAATATTTGTGATCGCTGCCAAAGGACCGGTAACATATCAAGAAGAGATCAAATGTCGATGACTGGAATTCTGGAAGTTAAGTTATTCGATGTGTGGGGAATAGACTTTATGGGACCTTTCCCGTCATCGTATAATAATAAGTACATTCTGCTTGCAGTGGACTATGTTTCTAAATTGGTGGAAGTTGCATCAACTCCTACTTGTGATGGTAAAGAGGTACTTAAATTAATTCATAAAAATATGTTTACCTAGTTTGGTACTCCAAGAGCAATTATAAGTGACAGAGGAAGTCATTTCTGCAACAAGTCATTCACCGCTCTATGCACTCGTTATGGAGTTCATCATCTAAAGGCTTTGTTCTACCATCCACTTGCAAATGGTCAAGCAGAAGTGTCAAATCAGGAGATAAAAAGCATCTTGGAGAACACTGTAAATACATCAAGAAATGATTGGTTGAAAAGACTTGATGATTCACTATGAGCATATCGCACATATTTCAAGACTCTAATTGGTATGTCACCGTATCAATTGGTGTTTGGTAAGGCCTATCATTTATCGGTGGAACTTTAGCACAGAGTTTACTGGGCTGTGAAAAAGCTGAACGTTGATCTCTTTATGGCGGGACAAAATAGGCTTATGGAATTGAACAAGCTTGATGAATTTTGGAATGAAGCCTATGAGAATGCAAGGATTTATAAAGAAAAGTCCATGCCCTTTCATGATAAAAGGATATTTAGGAAGGATTTCCAACCGAGAGACAAGGTGTTATTATTTAACTCTCATTTAAAGCTCTTCCCGGGTAAATTGAAGTCGAGATGCTCGGGACCATTCACAGTTGTTATCTCATTGCCTTATGGAGCGATACAAATTCATAGCGAGAAAATGAGACACTTTAAGGTGAATGGTCAGAGATTGAAACACTATTTGGAAGGCCCAGTGGAAAAATGCAAGTCGGTGGTGATCTTGGAACCACTCTAAATTGGGTGTTCAAAGTCTGGCTAAATGATGTTAACGACAGCGCTATAGGAGGCATTCCTATAATTTATTTTTGTTTTTGTTTTAATTATTAATTAGTTGAACAATCTTATTTAATTTCGTTTTGGATTTGTAAAGATTCATTTTTTTATTATTATTGTTTAGTTTTAGAGTAGGTTGTATGTAGAAAACTGTGTAATTCGTGAAAATGTAGTTTTAAAATTCATTTGGAAGTCAAGTCGCGACTTACCCTAATAAGTCGCGGCCCTAAACAAAGTCAGAGAGCTCAGAAAATAAAGGAAGAGGAGAGTCGCGACTTGCTCTTGTAAGTCGTAGTGCGCTAGGAAGTCAGAGAGCATGATATTTTTTATGGAAGAGGCGGGCCGCGACTTGCTACAACTGAGCCGCAGCGCCTGCACAACAAAAATTCAAGAAAAAATGAGGCGGGCCATGACTTGCTATTGCTGGGTCGCGGCACGCCTCCATCGGGAAGGGAAAACTCAATATAAACCCACTTTCTCAAGCCATAATCCGCATTCTGAATATTTTCTCCTTCAAACACAATTTTTTTTTTCAAATTTTCTCTCATTCTTCCATCTTTATCTTCCCTAAAACCACCATAACTCCAAACCCAAACCTTCATAGATTCATATCCCCTTCTTTCTTTATTCTAATCCAAGCCCTAGATAGTCTTATATGTGGCATTGAAGAAAGGAGTATTTGAAGAGTGTGGGCAATATCAACAAATCAACGGCAGATAAGTCTCTAATTTTCAATGTTCTTCAAGTTCTTGGTTTGAATTAGTTTTGTGATAGATAAAAAAGAGATTTCATTAGAATTTCGGGGCAAATTGTCAATATATATAGTGATATTTTAGTTGGTATTGTGATTTGCCTATTGTTGGGGTGTTATTAATATTTGGGAAGTAAGAAATTTAGAGGAGATGCTGCCGAATTTTTTGTAATAGCATTTGGAGTATTGTGTATGGGGCCACGAAGAAATCCCGGTAGGATTGTCTCATCAAAGAATTCCAATCATCCCTCCACATCCAGCAACCAACAACCACCACCACCACAACCACAGCCAGCGCCATCACCACCACCCCTCTTCTAGAGTTTGACCCTTCTAGATTTCTTAGTACGGATGTATTTGACCATTATCAAAGGTTGTATCAACGACAAATCACTCAAGAACGGGGGGTGGAATATCAAGACCAACCGTATCTTCAAGAAACATATGAAATCATTCGAGCCGAATTAAAGGTCGAAATTGGTAGAGTTGTGTGGACCATCAAATGACCAAGGCCAATTGCTCCATGGTTTATGAATTCTATGCTAATTTTCTAGGAGTGGTAAATAGAAAAGTATTTGTGAGGGGGTTATGGGTGGAGTGTAATATTGATAATATTGATGTTTTATATAGGGTACCGATGTTGTCACGGAAGGATGATGAATACTATTAGATGGCCTATTATAGTGAAATCTATTGCACTGATGTGGCTGAAACATTAGGCATTCCCGGAGCTAGTTTTGTGATGCAAGATGGGCAACCGAAGAATTTCAGAAGGTTTCAAATGAACAGAGTGGCTAAGGCTTGGAATCTTTTTGTGAGTGCAAGGCTTATGCCAAATACTCACTTATCTGAAATTGGGACTGATCGGTGTCTCCTTGTTTATGCTATTATGAAGGGACTTTCTGTGGAATATTGGACGAGTCATACGCATTAGTATCCACAACTTTTGTCGACTGAGCACTACTACTGGTTTGGGGCATGGCTCCATAATTACAGATTTTTGTGATGCGTGGGAGGTTCCCAAATACCCCACTGATATTTAGAGGAAAGCAATGGGGCCTGTTTCTCGAGCTTCCGTGTTCAAGTTCAACGCACCATCTTTGGAGCCTCCTGCACCACAACCCTGGCAAGCGAGAGTTGAGGAAGAGGGAGATCACAATAATGAACCCGCCAATGTCAATGTTACACAAGAAGCACCAAGGCAAGCAGAGGAGGATAGAAGGGGAGCTTATCCTCAATTTATGGCAATTGAGGCACCACCGAATCCGCACTTGGCAAGATTGGATTACATTATCTGGAAAAACCAACATACCCATAACTATTTGGGGGAACTCATGATTATCATCAAGCCAAAGCGGACCGACAAAATGAGTTGGTTTACCAGTGGTCTAACCAAGAGGAGGACAAGCACTATTTTCCTTATCCACCACCATGGAATCCTTTCCAAGACCCACCGCCATTTTGAGATTCGTAGCGAGGTAAGTCTTCTTCTCCTTCACTTTTCTTCTACCATTGGGGACAATGTTAAGTTTTAAGTTTGGGGAAGAGATTTATTTATAGTTTTATGTTATTTGATGTGTTTTCCAGTTTGGTTTGCTAGTTAGTTTGTATTGAGTCATGTTTTAGAGTGTAAACTAAGTTGATGATAATTGCTATTTTGATGTGATTGACTATTATGTTGTATAATCCAAAGGAAAAGTTGATGTGCTTCTAAAGAAATTTGTGTGCTTGGTTAGAATACTTTGTTTTTTTACTATGATCTATTGACATTAGAGATCTATTACTCATGATTTTCAAATGTTATAATTGAGTCATTTTATGCATGTCGAATTTGGATTGTGGATTGAAAAAGATTGAAAAAAATTCTAGAACCTGTTTGCTTACTATTTTAGATGAAATTTGAAACAATGTACATTTAGGAAAAGGATATAGGCAATTTTTGGACTGGTTGTGCCTTTCAAGCTAACCCTATTTAATTTTATCCTTCGTTAGCCCTTTTGAGCCTTATAACTATTTTCTTGTTAACACGTATTTTTTTAGCCTAGCTGTGAATTTGATTACCATTTATTCTTTTGACCCATACCGTGAGCACGAAAACTATTATGTGTGTGGAGTGAATGTGTAATGGGATGTTATGTATCATGTGTTATTTAGAAATGACTTGTGAGTGAGAAAAGTTACAAAAAAAAAGTGAAAGAGGATTACACTCCCAAACACGTACCTATTGAAAAATCTAAGTTTGGGGGAGTGTAATATCAAAAATATAAATATATATATGTGAATAAGTTTGTTTGTATAAATTTCTCAATCATTGAAGATAAAGAAAAAGGGGTAACAAGGGATGAGTGGTTTGAAAGTGTTTGGGAAGTTGGAATGCTTGTGGTATGATTAAGCCTCAAATGCTTTTTTTATCCACCTATACCTAAGTCTTCTATTACAACCTTTGTAAAGTCCTATTGATTCTTATTTGTGCATTTGTTTATATTAATGGAGAATAGTAAGTAATGCAGGCATATGGAATAACTTGGTTATGTGGTTAGTTGGTGACAATTTGAGATGCATAAAGTGGTTCAATTATTTTATTTAAGAGTTATGAGTAAATGAGCTTTGGCATTAATAGATTGCAGTGAAGCGGTGAAGTATTTTTTACTGAAAATCTGGATTAATATTTTAATTAGCTTGTTGCTTTCTTGAGAATTATATGAGCATAGCAGTTTTGAGTGTTGGAATTGGTTAGATATTTCAACTTGGTTTGTTTAGGTTTGAGTCTAGTTAGATCCTTTTCTCGAGGGCGAGCAAAGAATAAGTTTGGGGGAATATAATAAATCTAGTTTAGGGTAGTTTTAGAATGTGTTTTAGTCTTATTTTTCAAGTCAAATTTTGAGTTTTGTATTGTATTATGTTTTTGTTTGTTTTGTTTTTAGGTTTTTGCTATGAATAGCGAGATGGAATGGAAATTAGCAGAGTTGGTGGACAAAAATGGGAAATTTTATGCTATTTGTAATCATGTGGCATTATTTTTTATCATCTAAGGAAAGTCGAGACGATTTGAGGTGGAGAAAAGAGAGAAAAAAATTAAAATTAAGTATACAAGGAATTAGGGTCGCGACTTGGTCAAGTAAGTCGCGGCTCCGCAAAGTCAAAGGCTGCCTAACCTGCTGAGAGTTTTAGGCTCGCGACTTGGTCAAGAGAGTCGCGGTGCTAGAGCAAACAGAGGCAATTCCAAGAAGCGCATGAAGACGCAGGCCGCGACCTAGGTGAAGAGGGTCGCGGTGCCTGAAAACCCACACGGATTTTCAAACACCTTAGAAAAGACACGGGTCGCGACCTAAGAAAGGCCAAGTCGCGGCCCGCCTTGCCAACAAAGAGGAATTCTTTTTTTATATATATAAAATTCAGACTTTAGGTTTTAAAAAGGAGATTGGGTCAGATTTTTTATTACATTTTTTGAGCAATTTTGATTCTGAAACATTATTTTTCTGCAATTTCATATTCTTATTTCTTCTTCAAGCTTTAAAATTTTATGAGTATGAACAATTATTCTTTTGTTTTAGTCATGTCTGATATGAACTAAATCCTCTATCTAGGGGTTAATGTTGTCGCTTGATTTTCGATTTAATTTTATTATGATGTTCTATTGATACTTCTTCTTTACTCTAATCTATATGATGTTTGCCTAATGCTAGTAAATTCTTGATCGCTATTTGCTTGATTTATGACTTTAATTCAAAACTCGAAAGATGCAAATTGAATGCGCTATTGTTATATAGACATAGGTTACATATTGGACGAGAGTACATGTATGACTTGTGTAGCAAATAGATTATCATTCTTAATGCCTGGTAGTGTTTAAGTTTATCACAGAGATGTAGAAAACTTACATATAAGTTGAGATCTTATATCTTGAATAAGAATAGGAATCAATTTTTGTTAACCTGCTATTAGAATAGGAAGAAGAGATTTAGAACTAATTAGTAAAATTAATAGAATGAAAAGTTGATGAAATTAATTCCCTAGGATTTTTGTTATTTATTTTATCTTTTGATTTACTATTCTGTTTAATAGTCTTTGTGGGACAATATCCGTTATTACGGAATTTATTACTTGACACGACCACGTACACTTGCGTGCATATATCATCGAGCAGTTTTATTTAGAAAATATATTAATTCATTTATATTATGTTTTTTTTAGTCGTCATATAATTTTAAATAAATAAAAAATGCCATATATTATAAAAGAATGACATAAACATTTTTTTTTTTAAAATAAACCAAAAAATTGTCAATAATTTTTTTTAAAAATAATAAAAAATATGTTGTACCCTGATTTTAGCACGAGTTCTGTATGACCAAAACTCTACCAAAGTAGAGAGAGAAACAGTAATAATATTGACTCATGGACTAGGTGGATTTTAACCACTGAACCATGTAAAAGCTCTGTGTTTTTTAGTGAGATTTTGTTATTTCATTACGGTTCAATATTAAGCACTAATCTACCCTTTTTATTTCTTAATATCTCGTTGGCAAAAAAACTGCGCCAACAGTTTGGTGCTTTCATTGAGAGTAAATTAGTGCTTCACAAGTTCCAGTCAATTTTCATCATCGTGGTCACTCGTTCGATACACGATAATGAGACAGAACAGCCTGGTGGGCAGGAGGTCCATCATATTGTTGTTCCCAATGAAAGGGGTCTGGATGTTCAGTAACGTCCATTAAAACAACCGGCGGGTCAAGGAGATGCTGGGAGTTCAGCGTCATTACTGCCGAACCTTAACCAAGGCTATCTAACTACCATCAAGATGGAAAACATGCAGTTGAGGAGCCTTCTCGCTAGAGAAAATAGGCAGATTGAGCAGGTTTTGGCTCGGTTACCCACTCTTGCAACTGACGTTAATGTTGGAAAGAGGCAAAGTGGGTCTCATAAGTCCCACAGGAATAACCGGTCTAAACCGAGTCGATATGTTAGAACCTCCACTCCAAGTTTTGTGCCTTCAGGGCGACACCACCAAAATGTTCAGCCCACTGACCATCACAAGGGTCATCATCATGTCAGTCGATCGGTCAAGACTGCGACCCCAAGTTCGATGCCTTCTTCACAGATCCCTAGAAACACCCATGACAATCCATGAGGAGGGGCTGGGACAGGCTCACGAAGGCACAAAGCTCCAAAAAATCCCTTTGTGCCATGATCGGAGCGTCAAGCACAGAGACCTAGGGACGTTGAAGTAGAACAGAGGCAGGCTAATTTAGTCTGTCTTGATGGAACGAGGATAGCCTCACCAATAAGGCATCCTCCGTCAACTGTAAGACATCCGACACCACCTTGTCCTCAACGAGATATTCCAGCTTATGGGGACAACAAGAGAAATCCTCCCCCATCTACAAATACTTTCGCACCACAAATGCGTGTTGAGAATCCAGACCCTCGATCTCAATCGCGAGCTGTAACCTTCGCAAATGGAAGTTATTGGAGAGAAAACCATCGTGGTGGTAGGTCAAAGAGTGACCTAAGACATCATTTGAGTTCAGCGCAGATTCCTCGGTAAAATCCACAGCCCGACTTGCGTGATCATCCGAACTCACAGAGAAGGTATCCAGCCCGGGATGAAGATATTAGATATACTCGACATGAGGGAGGTTCGTCCATAGTACGCGACAACAGGAATGCCCCACCTAACCAAGCTCGAGCTTGGAGGGACTATAACCCGTCAAACGCGTATGATAGGATGGAAGTTATTGAACAGCCCCCAGCTAACCTAGGGACTAGGTACCAAACCCTTGAGAGACTAGCTTGAAGAAAAAATGAAGAGACTCTTGTCTGGGAAGGAAAAGGATGATTGCGACTCAGACGAGGAGTTCGAGCCTTTCGCTCCAAACATTGCGGCGGCAACATATCCTATAGGTTTTAGGATGCCACACATGTCAAAGTTTGATGGAGATGGAGATCCATCCTATCACCTCGGAATGTTTAACACCATGATGATGGCTCACAATGTCGGGCTCGATCTAAGGTGTATCCTGTTCCCTGCAACTCTGGTCGGCCCTGCCAAACAGTGGTATAAACAATACAAGAGGCATTCCATAAGCTCGTGGAAGAAATTTTCTTCTAATTTCAAAAAATCATTTTGAGCTTCACAAGCAGCTCGGGTTGAGGCTGATTCTTTGGCCAATGTGAAGCAGCAACCTGGAGAGACGCTGAAGGCATAGCTAAGAAAATTTGCCAATGTTGCTGCACGAGCTAGGGATGCTGATGACAGCTCCAAGCTCATGGCAATGAGGACGGGAATCCCGTCGGGGGCGACCTATGGCAGAAACTCCAAATAAAAGGAGTTAAGAGCATAGAAGAATTCTTGGCTCGAGCTCAAGAATGGATAAACCTGGAGGAGGTGCGAGCTTTTGTCGCAGAAACTAGCCAGACCCCTGTCCAACCCGTTGGAGCAGCAACGGATGTTGCAGCTACAGCTCAAATCGTTGCCCAGAATAACCAAGGGGGAATAACAAAAGGAAGGGGAGTGGTGAGGACAACCAGAGCGGGTCGAAGAAAAACAAGTCTGTGGAGAAGTTCAAACCTGTCTACGCTACATATACCAACCTAAAAGACACCCGGGAGCACATTTTTCTGGCAAATTCTAATCGGCTTCCATGGAAGAAGCCAGAACCATTGAGGAACCAGAGGCGAAGATAGATCCCTTAAAATTCTTCTGATTCCGTAATGACATCAGTCATAACACTAGTGACTGTCGATAGCTGAAGGATAAAATTGAAACTCTCATCAGAGTTGGACCGTTGTCCCAGTACGCCCAAAATTAGATGATTCCTAATCAGCCAGTCGGGCAGAACCCTCAATTAGTCCCTGAAGCTCCGATAGGCCAATTCGAAGCTCAAGCAAATCAGGTCGAACCTCCTCCGGTAGTGAGGGGAGATATAACCACTATTGCGGGAGGACCTCATTTGGCGGGCATGAGCAGCGAGGCCCAAAAGAGGTACATTAACGAGATGAAGGCTCAAAATGGGGTGTAGTTCATCCCAGAGCAACGATTATCAAAATAGCAGTGATTGGAAAAGCAACCAATCATTTTCACGGAAGAGGATGCTAGCCACGTCCAATTCCCTAATGATACGCTGGTAGTAACTGTTCAGCTCGCCAACAAAAGGGTCCGAAGAACACTAGTGGATAACAGAAGCTCTGTAAATCTACTTTTCAAGTCCACCCTGGGAAAAATAGGGTTATCCGTAACCGATTTGAAGGCAACCTCGATGACTCTGTATGGGTGAAGGGTCAACGGCCATTGGGACAATTGGACTGGTGGTGACATTGGGAGAAGAGTCATGAACTGTTTCCAAAGTACTCGAGTTCGTCATAATCGATTGTCTGGCCGCATACAATGCGATTTTGGGCCGACCTGCGCTGATGGCATTTGAAGCCATAACCTATATCCGCCACCTGGCAATGAAATTCCCCTCAGCTACGGGGATATGCACAATCAGAGGTGGTCAACTCGCTACCAGGGAATGCTATAGCATTTCTATGAAGGGAAAATCACAACCCAGGCAACAAGCGATGGCCGTAAATGACGGAGGTGAGGAGTCCTAGGAAGTAGAAGTTACTCGTGGGACGGAAGAACCTCAGCAGGAAGAGGATAGTGAGGTTGCCCAACGCGATGACATTGACCCATAGGTAGGCAAAGACAGATAAGAGCTCAAAGCCATAGAAGAGCTCGAGGAAGTAAACATCGATCCCAAAGAAGCTTCAAGAGTCGTAAAGATTGGAAAGAATCTTGCGACAAAAGAAAGACGAAGTTGGTCAATTTTTTACAAAAAAACCTGGATGTCTTCGCTCGGTCGCATGAGGATATGGTGGGAATCAGTCCGAATATAATAATGCACACTTTAAATTTGGACAAGATTATGCCTGCCAAATCCCAAAAATGGAGACTTTTGGGAACGGCCCAAGCTGAAGCCCTTGAGGAAGAAGTAGCTCGGTTACTAAAATGCGGGTTTATTCGAGAGGCAAAATACCCGATCTGGGTGGCCAATTTCGTCTTGGTCCCGAAGACGAACGGGAAGTGGAGAACCTGTATCAACTTCTTTGACTTAAACAAAGCTTGTCCCAAGGATTGTTTCCCACTGCCTAGGATTGACTAGTTGGTAGATGCCATGGCAGGTCACAAGCTCATGTCTTTCATGGACACGTACTCTGAATATAACCAGATCGCAATGAACCATGCGGACCAAGAGCATACTAGTTTCATGACTGACCATAACGTATATTGTTACAAAGTTATGCCATTCAGATTGAAGAATGCCGGGGCTACATACCAACACTTGGTCAAGAAAATGTTCACTAACCAGATCGGGAGAAATATGGAGGTGTATGTCAATGACATGCTTGTCTAGTCGAAGACTACCAATAACCATGTATCTGATCTAGAAGAATGTTTTGGAATATTAATGAGATATGACATGAAGTTGAATCCCCAGAAATGCACTTTCAGGGTGGCATCTGGAAAGTTTCTGGGTTCATAGTCCACACGAGGGGAATAGAGGCAAGTCTTGAAAAAATCATATCGTTGTTAGAAATTCCTTCACCCAGGTCACGAAAAGAAGTTCAAAGCCTAATTGGAAGGGTGGTGGCTTTGAATCGCTTCATTTCGAAATCCACAGACAAGTGTCTATCATTAAACAACTTGCTCAGAGGAAACAAGAAGTTTGGGTGGACCGAGGAGTGCGAACAGGCATTCCACAACCTAAAAACGCATGTGGCCGAGCCCCCGGTATTATCTAAACCAATACCTGGAGAGTCTCTATTCCTTTATCTGGCCATGACAGAGAATGCAGTCAGTGTCGTGTTAGTTTGAGAAGAAGACCGTGCTCATAAACCAGTGTATTATGTAAGCAAGAGGCTTTTCGGAGCTGAGTCACGATACCCATGATAGAAAAGCTAGCATTCTGTCTGATATTGGCTTCCAGAAAGCTCTGGCCATACTTCCAGTCCCATTCTATCAACATCTTAACCAGCCAACCTTTAAGGCAGGTTTTGCAAAAATCTAAAATGTTGGGACGTCTTTTAAAATGGGCCATCGAACTTATCTAGTTCAAGATATTGTACATGCCAATCAAGAGTCAGGCCCTTGCTGATTTTATGGCTGAATACACCGGTTTTCAAGACGAGCTCATGAGGGAGCCGGCGCAGGAATTATGGAAAATTTTCATTGATGGATCATCGAATGAAAACAGATTAGGAGTTGGGATAATATTAATCTTGCCAAAAGGACATCGATTCCATACATCTCTAAGATTCGCATTTGAGGCATCCAACAACGAAGCAGAATATGGGGCCTTACTGGTAGGGCTGAGGGTGGCAAGAGAGCTGAAGGCGATATCCATCCAATGCTATAGTGATTCCCAACTCGTGGTAAATCAGGTATTGGGGGAGTATCAAGCTCGAGGCAACAAGACGGTGGCCTACCTAGCTAAGGTAAAGGGGGATCTGTCTGAATTTGAGTACAGCTCTGTTGAACAGATACCCTGCGAGCAGAATTCTAACGCTGACGCTTTGGCACGACTTGCTACCACAAAAGAGGCTAAAACATTAAATGTAGTACCAGTGGAGTTCTTGGAGAGCCCAAGTGTAACGGGAGAAGCTATGGAGGTCGGAATGATTGACATAAGACCGACCTGGATGACTCCTATAATGGAATATCTCGCAACTGGAAAGTTACCTGATGATAGAAAAGATGTGAGAAAAATACTCTATCAAGCTCCACGATATGTAATAGTCAATGGAACCTTATATCGGCGTGGTCATTCGTTGCCTCTCTTGCAATGTGAATTGCCCGAGGAAGCCAAAACCATTTTGCAAGAAATACACGAAAGTTTTTGTGGAGATCATGCTAGAGGGCAAAACCTGGCACTGAAGGTACTGAGACAGGGCTATTTTTGGCCTACTTTAACGAAAGATTTGATCTCGTATGTTCAGAAGTGCGACAAATGCCAGTGTTTCTCCATTATTTTTCGAGCTGCGCCAGTCGAGCTAACAATGATTTCCTCCCCGTGGCCATATGCAGCATGGGAAATTGACTTGATAGGTTCCCTACCTGTGGGAAAAGGAGAAGTTCGATATGCGGTGGTGGCGATCGATTGCTTCACGAAGTGGGTAGAAGCAGAACCTCTGGCAACCTTCACCTCAAAGAGAGTCCTGGATTTCATGGTGAAAAGTATCATCTGTCAATTTGGACTCCCTAAGAAGATCATGTCAGACAACGAGACGCAATTTGATAGTGATCTCTTCACAAACTTTTGTGAAAGATACGGCATAACAAAGAGTTTCTCGTCGGTAGCATACCCACAATCCAATGGGCAGGTCAAGGCTGTAAATAAGACCCTTAAGGCGAGCCTAAATAAGAGGTTAGACGAAGCCAAAGGATTATGGCATGAACAGCTCCCACAAGTACTTTGGGCCTACCAAACTTCTCATAGGACCTCCACAGGGCATACTTCTTTTTCCTTAACTTTCGGAAGCGAGGCCATGCTTCCAATTGAAACCATGGTAACTACTCATAGGAAAAGGACATTTGATCAAGAACAGAATAACGGGCTACTTAATGCATCTTTCGATCTGATCGAAGAAAAAGAGAGGAATCGCAATTACAACTCGCCCATTATCAACAAAATATCACTCGCTATTTCAATTCAAAAGTTAAGGGACGCAGACTCGGATTAGGAAATCTAGTTCTCTGAAGGGTCTTTTAGGCAAATAAAGACTCCAAGGATAGTGTGTTGGGCCCAAACAGGGAAGGACCCTACCAGATCATAGAAGTCTTACGCAAAGGGACTTTTAAGATAGCCCGACTAAATGGGGAAGTAGTCCCGCGGACCTAGAATGCTCTTCATTTAAAAAAGTATTATCAATAATATTACTATCAATGTAAGGCTTATTTATAAAATCAATTTCAAATAAATGATAGATGGATTGTTGAATAACCATTTCTTGGTTTTAGTATTGCAAGCTCGTGTTCTCACGTTGTAAAAGCAAGCAAGAAAGTTTATACATTCTAGTTACTTGGGACATAACCGAGGCAAGTTTTTGAGAAAATTAAGTCTACTCGGATGAAATTAAAGACATAGAATCTCAGAGAAATTTATTATTCAACGGCTTTTTAAAGCCCGAGTTTTCAATAAACCTAGCACGAACTAAGCTTTAATCCATCTAAAACCCTGGATATAACCAGGTCCGAAGCTTAGAGGCTCGGAGAAATTGATTATTCAACATCTTTCTAAAGCCTAAGTTTTCAATAAACCTAGCACGAACTAAGCTTTAATTCATCTAAAACCCTGGATATAACTAGGTCCGAAGCTTAGAATCTTGGAGAAATTGATTATTCAACGGCTCTTTAAAGCCCTAGTTTTCAATAAACCTAGCATGAACTAAGCTTAAATCTTTTTTAAAAAAACCCTGGATATAACCAGGTCCGAGGCCTGATTCTCAATAGGTATAATTCTATTAAGCTTATTAAAAAACCTAGATATAACCAGGTCCAAGGCCTAATTCTTAACAGGTATGATGCAAATGAGCAAGCAAATTCTAGGATACAACTAAGATTGATAAAATCTATCTCGATTTAAAGTCGATCCTTAAGATTTCGAATGTGCAAGAGCTAAGGATTCATAAACATGAGAAAATAATAAAGGAAAGACAAATAGATCACAAGTTAGATGTATATTCAAATAAGAAAAAATCTCGTCACATCGAAGAGAAAAAAACCTCGAGCTAAGCCAGAAGGCAATTGTTTTAATCCCAAGGGACTGTTAGAAAATGATAATAATTACAAAAAAAAATTTTAAATAAAGTCATTGGGCTCCGTCAACTTGCCCCGCTGAAGTAACCTCCTCACTGTCTCCCTCAGTTACTCTAGAAGCCTCGCCAGTCTTCGAGGGTTCTTCCGAAAACTGAATCTTGAATTTAGTAAGATACGGATCCCAAAGCCCGAGCTCTATGAAGGAGAAGTTCCCATCCTGGTTGAAAGCCCAGCAATAGTAGAGCATCTCATCCATTGTTGACGAAGACAATGTCGCTTCCTCCTTGGCTTTAACCTCAACCTCGAGTAGCTTTTCTTTTAGCTCATCGTTCTTGGCCTGAAGTTGTCCAGCATGATGGCTCGCCTCTGCGACCTGAGCCTGAGAGGCATATAATGCGGTCTTTGTGAATTGCTCGCCCTCTTGAGAAGAGATAAGAGTAGCCTTAGCAGCATGCTCACTCTCTTGAGCAACTGTCAGGGCGGCTTTGGCGGCATGCTCACTCTCTTGAGCAGCATTCAGGATGACTTTGGCAACGGCTAGCTCGGCTTGGAGCTCTTCATTTCTGACCTTAGCATGAGCTATGCTTCGATATTGGGCCAAGACGTACTGCAGAATAAAGAAGCAAGTCAATAAAAAAAAGGAAGAACGCATAGTAAAGAAAAAGAATCAAAAGTGGGAAAAGGACTCATAGTGAGGTTCATCCCCATAGCAGACCCGAGGATATCCTCCGGGCTGCGCTCCTCTATGGCCTTCAGATCCCTAGCACTAGCTTTATATGCATGGCCCACCATGTGACTCACTGTCTCATACACGATACCCCGAAAGGCCTCAGGGATCTTGTCCAAATCGTGTGGCTCAACCAGTATCCGGATGACAGAGGCCTCGGTTTGAATTACTTGGGGATGTGAGGGAGGCATATGTCGAGGAGGGGGAGGAACTTGCCGAACGGTGACAGTTGTCACTAGAGCTGGCTCTCGAGCAGAGCTCGCATCTTTACCCTTAGAGGGGTATTTTGTAGTACCCCCCATTTTAGGGGTGGCCTTCTTCGCCACCCTGGGCCTTTTCATGACGGGACCAGCTCCGGACCCTCCAACCTGGAAGGCACTCCTTAAATCAGGAGCTCCTGTCGATTCCATCTCTTCACCTGAAAAGAACAAAGAAGAGTCAATTCACCGGAGTAATGTTTCAAAGGTATAAAATATATATATATATAAAGAACAAGGATCCTACCCTCCGAGCTAGGGGAGGAATCTATTACAATCAGCTCGGGTGTATGGACCGAGCTAGGCACGACCTCCAACTCTTGGATTAACGAAGGGAGGGGGAATCTAAGGCTACAATCTCTTGGATCCTAGGGGGTTCAGGTTCCTCCTTGGGGCTGGATTCATCTATGTACTTCCTGAACCCAGGAACAAATGCACCCTAGAGCAAAGAAGGCCAAGTCCTTAGTCCCATATTCTTCGAAGATAGAGGATCTAAAGTTTAGCGTGTTATCAACTACAACGGTGCCTCTGGGATAGTTATGGTCATCGCGTACCACCAAACGATCCACGCATTGGAGGATGGTTACGTTTAGATCTGGATCAGTGGGATGGCGACTAACGAGCTGGTTGGGATTAAAATGTTTTAACCTACAGCTGGCAACAGCCCGATCTAACTCTCTAAAAGGGCATGGGTTACCTTGGTCGGAGGGGCCGGCTGCTGCCCCCGACGCAACTCGGTCAGGATTGGGCCCCTAGTTAACTTCGAGAGCCCATCTTTTTCGCATGACGGGTACCACGGTCTTTTCCTCGTCAGTGTCCTTAGCAGTTGGCAAGGCCTCTGAAGCTCGAGGATAACCGGGAGCAGAGCAGAGCTAGTGTCTGACCCTCGCTGATCAATTCACACGCCAACATTGTGGCATCATTCATGACCTGGCAATAATCTTTTTTCCCGGGGTGAAGACTGGACAAAGTCTCGTACTAACCCCCGTGGGTCACAGATTTTCCCATCCTTGCGACTATAGCTGCACGAGGAACAAACTCAGTCAAAACATATGTAAAAAAAGCATTTATAATAAAATGGACAAAATTCACGTGCTGAGTTTACAAAGATAGAGGACTTACGAGGACGGCTGAAGTACCGATATTCGCAGTTCTTGAATCCATTCGACATAAAGAATAAATCTTTATAGTCATTTGGATGGCTGGGGAGCTCGATGACGGAGGTGGAATTCGGAAACCGCGTAAGGTAGTAGAACCCATCACCTCGCCATTTCTGGTCGGGGCTCGCTTTGAGGCAGAAGAAATATAAAATATTTGCTGGAGTGGGGACCTCCCACTCATGCCTCAGAAACAGATGTTTTAGCCCCGCCAAAAGTCTGTAGGAATTCTGGGGGAGCTGAAAGGGAGCCAATTTCACGTAGTTTAAAAAATATATGAAGTATTGGTCCAGAAGGAGGAAAGCACCAGCCTTCAGGTGCTCATCACTCTAAGCCAAAAAGTCATCTTGGAAGGGGGCACAGCTCCTTTCCCATTCAAACGCAGGTCAGGCGAGGAGACCATCAGCTCCCATTTCGATGTTGTGACTCAGCATAATTTTTTTCACCTTTCCTTGAGTCATTATCTTCAAGACTATACGCTCAGCCTCAAAGAATGCATTGGGGTCGACGATAACTTCTCTCTCCACCACCGGACCAAATTGTAGGATAGGAGATTTGGAGGCGATATGCTTCCCTTTGTCTTTGTGTTGAGTAAATGAGCTCGCGGTATTCTTCTTAGGAGGTGCCATCAAATCGCCTGACGAAAAAGCGGCCTAGTTAGTAGACAACCTAAGATGGTATATAACTGTGGTCGTGGAGGTACGAAGGACGAAATGGATTACTTTCGTTATACGAGCTAAAGTTTGTCCTAGCCTCATCGCGTGATGCCATGTGATATCCTAGGCTACGCACCTTGGTTTCTTAAAATCCCCAGATACTTCGGGATCCGCGTGTCAGAAATGTCAGGCCCACTATTTTCCTTTAGAAATCGGTTTAGCACAAAACCGCCTAAGGAATCGTAACCCCTAAGCTACCTGGTATTAAACCTAAAACCCTTCGATTTTGTTTACCGAGTTTTTCCGAAACTAGAATTAGAAAAGATAAGAGAGCTTAAAAAGAAAGGATTTAGAAAATGCAAGCAAGGTATTTACGTGGTTGGGGCATTAATGAGCCTTAGTCCACGAGTCAGTTATATTAGAGCTTAGAGAGCTTTTGACAATGGAGTTTTCTGCAAGTTTGAGCAGAGTAATTGCTTACAAGAAAATACTAGGATCCCCTCATCAATGCACCACTATTCATACTTATAGGCAAGCGAGTGCACTGGACTTGGGCCGAGCTAGTCTGGGCCCAATAAGGGTGTAAATATCATTTGCTTCTCTAATGGAAACTCAATACAAAGGATTGAAGTATAAAACATGCATTAACCAAGGTCCAGTTAATGTCAGTATCGAGGGTAGTGGCGGCGCAGTTTTGAGCCAACGGAGTACAATCCCGAGGTAGCCTCCTCTGTGGGTTACTTATGGGGACAACGTTCCACTCTTCTTGGGATGATGTCAGTATCGAGGGTACTTTATCACGCCGTACTCGGCCAACCGATCTAGGTCCGTTTACCAATGTCCCCCTCTGTTTACCAGGGTCCCGGTCTGTTTACCAGGACCTGGGTTTATCCACAGCGATCCCGGCCTACTCTCGGATTTGGAAGCCACGACCTCTTTTATCGTATCTCAAGAGACATCCCGGTACGTGGTCCTGGGATTATACAACCTGCCCCGACGATGGTCCCGGCTTGTACTCCCGGATGCCACTTGGGCCTTGTCGAGACTAGTACTGCCAATATTCGTTCTCTTTGTCTACTGGGACCGATATGGGCTTTAACTCCCTAGAAGGCGGCCCATTGACTTAGAGTGTGGATCCATACATTTTGGAAGAAACGGGGATAATAATTACCCCCCAAGCCTTCATCTGAGCTTGCACGGTGGAGGCTTGTCTCCCTCCCGGACCATCTCAGCACTTCCCGGTTCATTTCTGAGGCGACGAGTCTGCGGATGGGGGGCATTGCTTGTTGAATGATCATGGAGTGAAAGCTTGTTTCGATGTCCTGGACCGAATCCAAAAAGCTCAGTCGGTTTACCAGGACCCGGGTTCGTTTACCAAAGCTGCAGTTTATTTACTTCAGGGTCGTTTCGAGGCCTCCCGTTCGCTCTGCTTCATCGCGAAGTGCGTATGTGTCCCCTTGCAACTGGTGCATCGATTGCACCCGAATTTGAAGGGTCAGCAAACATTCTATTAGTTACTGTAGTGGCAGTTAAATGTCAGCTCAATTTCTAAAGCGCCCCATCCGCACAAATGGCCCCATTATTATCTTTGTGATGAAGAGGACCGTTGGATGGGATGACCTTTGAGGTGCTCTTCTTCTGGGTCATTGGATCGGGGCAGTGCGGATCGCAGCTTTGGGTAACCGTGATCCAGTACTCGAGTAGGCCAATTAATGTCCTTGCACAATCCAGGACCGTCCAATGGGGGGGATCACGCCGACGACATTTACCACCAGCTGCTTCGCCTTCGCCGTCATTTGTTTCCTACATGCCTGATCTCGACACCTTCGCCTGAACATACGACCTCGGCTTGTCCACTAGATGAACTTCTGCGTCATCTCCATATATTCAAAATGGTGATTCTGCCATCGCTTTCGCCAGACACACACCATTCTCCACGACCAGTCCTTTCAGTAAGTTTTCCTAACTTTTTGCTTTTAATTTCTCGCGTTTACCATATCGTCAAGTTGTTTTTATAGTCGTAAGGTTGCTAGATCCATTGCCTCTATTTAGGGTGGCCCTAGGTGTGTTAGAGTAGGCAAATAAAAATTTGTCTGGGCCATCCCGGATCTCCTCAGGTTTGGGCTGTCCCGGGACAAACGATAATAGGCCGGCTTAGGAAAACATTAGCAAGAACCCTTCCCATTCGTTCCCGATCAGGATCCTACGGATCCTTTGTAACGACCCAAAATCACTAATAAGGAACTACATAATAGGGTCGCCGCCCGTGTCAGTTTTTGGGCGAGGCTGAGCCTCTGGTTGGGGCCATGCCGCGGCATAAGGAACTTGAGCCGCGGCCCTTAAGGACATTTGTGGCCTTTTGGAGTTTTTAAGCGCGGGAACATAACCTAGGGTGCTCGGGATCGATTCTACTACCGTGTTTGGTGGAATTCGATGTCCTGGTGGCTAGAACCTTATCCAGAAACCTTTTTTACAATTATTAATGGTATCCCTTATCTTGGTTGTGACTAGGTATAAGCTAAGGGCTCGGGAAACAGATCGTGCTCAAGAGGCATCTCACGTAACCAGTACATTTGGAAATTAAAGGTAAGAAAACTGCACCCGGTTGTGACTTTATACTGGGACTAAGGGTTCCCTATTTTGTATGCTTTATGAAGGATGGTATTATGCCATGTGAATAACAAGCAAACGGCCTAAGAGTGTCGGAGTTTACATTGGCGCACAGGGCGCGGCTCAGCCACTGGTAGCTGAGGACAGCTTATTAATCACTGAGCTCAGTTTAAGCAGACCAGAGTCAGTGGGGTGAACGTAGGGTGCGACCTAAGGGCGTCGACCCTGCTTATCATGTGATTTGATTATTATTATTGATTGATGAACTTGTCATGTTAAATAGCTGGATACTGGTTTGTAAATTCTCTGGTTATGTCTATGAACTATATGATTAATGTGGACTGTTAAGTGTACGAACATGCTTAAAGAGTTATCTAATTGTTATCATGGTTTTTTATAAGATGTCTTGTTTTCTTGTTGGGCCTTGGCTCATGGGTGCTACGTGGTGCAAGTAAAGGCAAGGGTAAGCTTGATCAGCCCTGAATTAGAGAGTTTTGAAGGTAGAATGTACATGATCAGCTGCTCGGCCACCACGGTTGAGGAGGAGACAGGAACAGAAGGACCATAAATGTCTGTTTTTCCCTTAGAGTGACTAGTGGTTGTTTGTACTCTGGAAATTTTGTAAACTGACTTTCAAACACTGTTTCTTTTGGGATCCCTTCTACAAAACGTTTAATTATATGAAAGGTATATTTTATGACCAAAACCTTTTAACCCTAGTTCATTAGTGATGTCAGTGCCTCGTTTTTAATCAAATGACTTGATTGGCAAGTCCTACACCTTTATAAAGACACAGTGTAGCAGTCTTGGCTATTCAGGGCATTACATCCTTGGTGATCTCGGATCCGATCCGAAGGGAACTCTTCCAAGCAGTTCGTAAGAGAGCCCTCATACCTTAACCGACCTTTTTGGGTTTTGGTGATGACTGCTTGGTTTGTTTTGCTTCCTTTTGTTCTCAGATCACCAGCCATGACTTCCAGCGTCACCATCCATTCAGAGGAACACATCCAAATAGCCTCTTTCACCTTGCTAAGATCTAAGCCTCCCAGGGGCAACAGATGGGAAATGGACGGGGTGAATAACTTATTTCAGAACTACCAAATGTTGTATGCCTTGAAGAAGCATTTGGGCATGGAATCGACTCTCAGACTGTTCTACAACCGCCTGGCCAGGAAAGAAGAAAAATCCCACACCACCGTGGGTGAATTCGGGGCCTAGAGCCTGGGCCACATCAGTGTGGGAGCCACTCTCCCGCTTCATGATTACTTCGTGCAATTCCTCAAGTTCGTGGGGATTGCGTTGTTCCAACTCTTGCCTCAAGCATACCAATTACTTGCAGGATGGCGCATCATTTTCATAGCAAAGCAAATCCCAGACCTGACTCCTGTAGAGGTGTAGCACATCTACAAGTTGGAGCCGCAGCTCAATGCTAAGGACAAGAGCTTGGACGGCTTCTACAGACTGAAGCCCCGTTGCAACTACGCGGCCCCCACCAGCTCATGGAAGCACCCCCCGGATGTCAGACACTACTGGTTCATAACGTCCGAGTTTCTTTTGGATAAGAACCCCACTCTGACATTGGACTTCCAACGAGTGGGTAAGTAGCTTCCCGTTTCACAGTCTAACTTGGTTTCATTTTTTATTTCTCGTTTTCAACTTACTGCCCTAGGTGACAAGACCTTATGCCCAGACTCCCCTCACCCAGTTTATCCTGGATCGGAAGAAGTTCTACTCCACGCTGAGCGCGGAGTACCTGGATGTAGGGGGCTATGTTAACACCGAGAACCTTCGAATGTTCGGGATGTTAGCAGCCAACCAGACGATCAGGGCCCCTAGTCTCCGGGGGATACAATGCGAGAAAGATCCGTCCTTGAGGGAGGAGCTGGCCCTCGAGCACATCAGGGCTGTGGAAGCCGCGACTCTAGCGGATGCGAAAAAAAGGAAGAGGAACCAGGGTCAACAAAGGGAGAGTGCCACCTCCAAGGAGCTGGAAGCCCTTTTTGACGAGGCCCAATTGAACACGGGGACCCCCAGTGCTAATGTATCAGGGCGAGGTAATTCACCTTTGCTTTTGACTTATGCTTCTCGAGTTGGGGACTTAGTTAGGGATAGACTAGTTTATCGAGGCCCCCTGTTCGAGGCTGATGGAGAGACGAGACCTTCGTCTCCCATCACTGTAGATCAGGAAACGCTCATGTACTCGTCTGGGCTCCTTCAATATGGGACTTTCCTGGACCCGGATGACATGGGAGACCAAGTCCATTCCTTCGCCTTAGGAGAATTAAGTTGGATCTAAGTTCTAAGCAAGGGTTCATCCCGGAGTGCTTTTAGCTTTGTTTTTCTTTTTACTCACTTATCCTGGCTTGTTTATTTTGCTAATTCCCTTTCTGTTTATCCATTTCAGAAGACTCTGAAATGTCGAACCCGGTGGAGAAGATGAAGCAGGCCCTTGAGGCCCGGGCTGCCAAGGCCGAGGCTTCAGCTAAGAAGGCTGCCAAGGGGGTGTCCAAGGCGAAGGCGTTGGACGCGGTACTTGAGGGTTCAGTGCCGGAGCCGAAACCGGTCGGGGAGGCCCCACTCGCCCTTCCCACTTTGACAGTGCTGCCAAAACCGTGCCGCCTCTTCCCGCATGGCCTCCGGTGATTGACCTAGAGGAGGAACCCCTGACTAGTCGAGGGTCCGAGAAGAGAGCCGCGGACCCGGCTGCAGGTGAGTCCACAAAGGGAGCGAAGAGGGCCAAAACCAAAGACGTCTGCCTAGCCGAGGAGTCCTCCGGGGAGAGTCAACTCGCTGCCCAGGAACTTCCGGAAGCACCCGTGCTTCCCATCCATCCGGCTTTGCTCGAAGAGGGAGAGGCGATCTTGCGGGAGGAGCGGTCCAAAATGGTGTCCCGGCATGGGAGAATGGTCAGGAGAAGAGGGAGGAGATCTACCGAGCCTTGACGATCCATCGCAAGTTTGAGTTCTCCGAGCGCTCGGCAGCCTTCAGCGCTCCCCAGCCAATCGTGGACCGACTTGTTGCTGAGACTGGATTTCATCCTAAATTGGGGCAGGACACGACTCCATTTCCTGCGAACTTGCTGGATCAGGTGTGGGCTACTATGTCCAACCTCCAGTTGAAGCGGTATGCCACCATAGCCAACCAGGATGCGTTATTCATCTCCCAGGCCCTCCGCCATCAGGCCACTGCTGTAAGTTATCCATTTTAGGCTTCTTTTTGCTTTCCATATTTTTAATTCTTCAGATTTTTCTAACTTCAATTTGTTCCAGGACACTTTACTAGCCCACCGAAATGCCGACTTGGTGGCTGAGATGGCGATGAAACTGGAGACAAGCCAACTGGAGCTCGAGGCGGCCGTGAATCAATGGGAAGCCGCCAAAGAAGCCCTGGCCAAGGAGGTGGCTCAAGCTAAAGTGGACCACGAAGAGGCAGCCCGGACCAAATTTCAACTTGAAGAGACTTTGTCGCGGAGAGATTCCGAGCATAGAAAGCTTGTGGCTAATTTGGAGGCGGAGCTTCTCCGTGTTAAAGCTCTCCTAGAGGCAGCCGAAGCCCAGTCATCCCAAGATCGGAAGAGGGTCGCCGGTCTTGAGTCTCGGATCCAGACCTTGGATGATTTGCTCCAGCTGGAGGAGAAAAAGCACGAGGAGACCCGTCAAGGGAAGGAGCAAGTGGAAGCCATGCTGAACGCTACCTTTTATGAGGCCATCTACATGGCCTGGCTTCAGGACAAAAATATGAACCTCCTGCTTTATCCTGAACCTGCCGCGAAGAGAGCCGAGTTCGAGGCCAAGGAGAAAGCTGACGCGTAACCCTTGGACGAGGAGGAGGCAGACGGAGCCAACCCAGAGGCATCGAGGCACGGCGAAGCCTAGGCCCGGGTCTTCTATTTTTTTCTCTCTTTTTTTTGTTTTTGTAACACTTTTATGGACGCGGATGCGTCTAAGACAATTTATATTCGTATTTATTCGTTACTTGCACAAGATTTTCCCATTTCCATTTGTTAAGCTTTCACAAAGTGTTTTACCACCATGCATGAATGAATCGAATGTTTGGTCCCAGTTCCAACGGTCGGGGCCATTGGGGGGAAAAGGTCGTAGATAACGCTTCTCTTCCGGTGACCCGTGTTCAAATCCTTACGGCCTGGAGTGAGTTATCCCAACTTTTATGATAAGGGCTCCAACAGCCTGGACCATGAGAGATCTCTTTCTAGGTTTTAATTTATTAACTCGCTTTAACCCTGTTGTTCAGGTTCCAACGGCCTGGGCCATTAGGAAGTTGATAATTATCACTAGATTTATTTGTCTCGATTCTAGTGTTCAAGTTTCGACGGTCTGGACCATCAAGGATTAGCTGATTAGCTTATTTTGAAGCCTGGGTTAGGTTCCCATGGCCTGGGCCATTTATAAGACTAATTTTAGACAACTTATACCTGGGACTTGCGCTCCAATGGTCTTGTGTTATTGCAGAGAATATGTGGACGGGTATCTGGTTATTTGGGACCACGCTTGGTCAATCGATTTTTAGGTAACTCATACCCCCGGGCCAAGCATGCTCGGACTAGGATTAGGCCTGAGCCTTGAGTCCTATTGAGTTTATACTCCCGGACCATGTATGTCCAGGTCGGGACTAGGCCTAAGCCTTGCGTCCGATTCGGTTTTGTACCCCCCGGACCTTGTCGGTCCGAGTTAGGACTAGGCTTTAGCCTTGGGTCCTTTCGTTAGGAGTAGAGCTTCCCTTATTATCCGTTTGTACTTTGTTTTGTACCCCCCGGACCTTGTCGGTCCGGGTTGGGACTAGGCGTTAGCCTTGCATCCTTTCGTTAGGAGTAGGGTTTCCCTTACTATCTGTTTGTACTTTGTTCTTGGACTTGCTTGTATGAATGGATATATCCCCCCCCCCCCCCCCAAGTGAGCGAGGACTGGTCATGGGTCACTTATTTATGGAGATGGGCGAAAACCTTCATTGTTTCACAGTGTATTTTTTTCATATCTGATGTTTTGCACCATCATTTTTATTATTCATGAAATTTCCCTGAGGTGTACATTGTTTACAAGGAAAATTAAAAGCCTAAACATAGTTCCTGACTACTGATAGTACTTGAGGAGATGTTCCGCATTCCAGGCCCTTGGGACTTCGGTCCCATCAAGCCGCCTTAATCAGTACGTTCCCGAACATACCTCCTGTTAGATTTTGTATGGTCCGTCCCAGTTTGGACCCAGAACCCCCACTCCTGGATCTTGGTTTGCAGGGAAGACTCTCCTTAGGATTAGATCGCTGGTTTCAAACCTTCGGCTCTTTACTTTTGAGTTAAAATGTCGAGCGATCTTGCCTTGATACATCTTCAACTGAACTTGAGATTCTTCCCGGATCTCTTCGATAAGATCTAAGGATTTCTGGAGCAAGGCGTGGTTCTGAGCTGGATCATACGTGCCCCTCCTATGGGATGGGACAGCTGTTTCTACTGGGATGACGGCTTCGTACCCATACACCATGGAGTAAGGAGTGTGTCTGGTAGACGTTCGTTCGATGGTCCGGTACGCCCATAGTACGTGGGGCAACTCTTCTGGCCATTTGCTCTTGTAAGCTTGAAGCTTTTTCTTTAACGTCCCCTTCAAGTATTTGTTGACGTCCTCTGTTTGTCCGTTTGCTTGGGGTCTAGCGACCGTGGAGAAGCTTTTGATGATGCCATGTCTCTCACAGAAGTCCATGAAGTGGATGCTGTCAAACTGCTTCTCGTTGTCGGACACGATCTTGTAGGGGAGCCCGTACCGGCATACGATGTTGTTGATGACGAAATCCAAGGCCTTCTTTGAGGTGATGGTGTTCATGGGTTCCGCTTCGACCCACTTGGTGTAGTAGTTGACGGCCACGATTGCATACTTCACTCCACCTTTCCCGGTCGGGAGCAATCCTACTAGGTCGATTCCCCATACCGCGAAAGGCCAGGGACTCGTCATCGGAGTTATTTCCGTTGGGGGGTCTCATGGGATCTTCGCATACCTTTGGCATTGTGCACACTTGTGGACATAATCAACACATTCTTTCTTCATGGTTGGCCAGAAATACCCTTGCCGTAGGATTTTCTTGGACAAGCTGAGTCCGGATGTGTGATCTCCGCAGAAACCTTCGTGCACCTTGTGCATGATTTCACTCATTTCGATCCTGAATATGCATCAGAGGTACGGCATGGATAGCCCTCTGCGGTAGAGTTTTCCGTCTATCATGACGTATCTGGGGACCTGGTACTGAAGCTTCCTAGTTGCTGCCCTGTTCGTGGGCAACCCCCCGGTCGTTAGGTATTGGATGATGGGCCCCATCCATGACGTGGAGTAGTCTATGGCATTGATTGAGGGGGCATGGATACTTGGTGCGGGGAGATGGTTGATCGGAACCAACCCGAAAAGTTCTGCCTCAGCATCCGTGGCCAGCTTTGCCAATGTGTCTGCAAACACGTTTTGTTCCCTTGGGATCTGGCGGATGGAGTGCTTTTTGAAAGATTGAAGTACCTCCCGCGTTTGCGTCACGTAAGTTTCCATCCTTTCCCCTTTTGTTTGGTATTCTCCTGAGATTTTTTTGACAACCAATTGGGAGTCGCTATATATCTCCAGGTTTGCGGCCCTTACTTCCCGAGCCAGGCGCAGTCCGGCCAACATGGCCTTGTGTTCGGCCTCGTTGCTCAAAGCCTGGAACTGGAAATGCAGGGCGCTTTGCAACTGATGTCCCTGTGGTGACACTAGGATGACTCTGGCTCCTGCCCCATTTTCATTCGAGGCTCCGTCTATGAAAACCTTCCACAAGGGCATTGCGGGATCCGCGGGATTGTCCTCTTCAGTAATCCCGGAGCATTCCACAATGAAGTCGGCTAGGGCCTGCCCCTTGATTGATATTCTAGGGACGTACGCAATATCAAACTGACTCAACTCCATGGCCCACTTCAAGAGCCTTCCCGATGATTCGGGTTTTTGCAACACTTGTCTGAGGGGATGGCTAGTCAGTACTTTTATCGTGTGGGCCTGAAAATAAGGCCTAAGCTTTCGGGACGCGATTAGCAGGAAAAATGTCAACTTTTCGATTAGTGGGTATCGTGATTTCTCACCTATTAACCTTTTACTTACGTAATAGACCAGGAGTTGGGCCTTCCTGTCTTCCCGCACTAGCGCGGCACTAATGGCGTGTTCTGCCAGGGCCAAATAGAGGTACAATGGTTCTCCCTCCACCGGTTTCGCCAATATTGGTGATCGAGCCAGATGTTCTTTTAGCCTTTGGAAAGCCTCTTCGCATTCATCTGACCATTCGAACCTTTGGCTTCCCCAAAGGACGTTGAAGAACGGGATGCACTTGTCCGTGGCCTTCGAGACAAAACGGCTATCCGCCCAGTCAAGCTCTGAACATCTTTGTGCTTCCGTGGTGAGGGCATCTCAATCAGTGCCTTTATTTTGTCTGGATTGGCCTTTATTCCCCGGTAGCTTACTATGAACCCTAGGAACTTCCCGGATGCCTCGCCGAAGGTGCATTTTTTGGGATTCAACATCATCCCATATCTTCGAATGATCGCGAAGGCTTCGACCAGATTTTCAGCATGTTCCCTAGAGGTCTTGGATTTGACCAGCATGTCGTTGATGTAGACCTCCATGTTCTGTCTTAGCTGGGCTCGGAACATTCTGTTGACTAGCCACCAATAGGTGGCTCTGGCATTTTTGAGTCCAAAGGGCACGACGACGTAGCAGTACACCCCTTTGTCGGTTTGGAAGCTGGTGTGTTCCTGGTCCACTATATGCATAGAGATCTGGTTGTAGCCTGAATAGGCATCCATAAAGCTCAAGATTTCGTAGCCGGATGTTGCGTCCACCATCTGATCAATCTGAGGGAGCGGGAAACAATCTTTGGGGCAAGCTTTGGTGAGGTCCGTGAAATCGATGCACACTCTCCAAGTCCCGTTCGGCTTCGACACCATCACTGGATTGGCTAACCACACAGGGCACAAAGCTTCTCGGATGAATTTGATCGAGTATAGCTTTCAACTTCCAGCTTGAGGGCTTCCGCTCTTTCCGCACCTAGGGGTCTCTGTTTCTATCGGACCGAGGTCGCGTCCTTGTCGATATGTAAGACGTGGCAGATGATATTGCGGTCGATCCCGGTCATATCCGAATGAGATCAGGCCAGTACATCATGGTTCTCTTTTACCCGGGCGATTATGGTGGCCCGGACCTCTGCACTTAGGTTCTTCCCGACTTGGATTGTCTTTGTCGGGTCGGTGTCGCGGATGCACACTTCCTCAATTTCCTCCATGGGCTCCAATATGAGGTCCTCCCCTATCCACGGGTCCAACTCGTCTTCTCCCCAGGAAACTCGTCCTGCAGGAGGGGGCGGGACTTGATCGGCGTTTTCCTCCTCGAGAGGTTCTTCGCAGACCATGTTAATGGGTCGGGCAGACACGTGGTAACACTTCCGGGCGCTCTTCTGATCTCCCCGAACTGTTCCCACTCCCCCGTTATCGTAGGGGAATTTCATGCAAAGGTGACGAATGGAGGTGATAGCCCCGAAGTCGACCAATGCGGGCTGACTGAAAATGATATTGTAAGCGGTGGGGCAGTCCACCACCACGAACGTACAAAATTTGAACGAGCTTTGTATCTCGTTCCCCAGTGTTACGGGTAACTGGATTTTATGGCCAAATCCTCCTCATTCAAGCCAATTGCGACGAAGGCTGGCTTGAACAAGATGTTGACGGAGCTCCCCTCGTCAACCAACACTTGGGACACAATCTTGTTAGCTATCTGGGCATCAATGACCAGAGGATCATGATGCGGGAATGGACGTTGCGGGCGTCTTCTTCCGTGAAGATGATGGGGAGGTTCATCAACTTCAGGCGTTGAGCCGGTGCTTGGACCAAGGCGCATAACTCTTGGTCGTGGTCAAGTTCATTGAGGTAGCGCTTTTGATCATATCGGGACGGTCCTCCCAAATAGGTCCCGCCCGAGATGGTGGCTACGTGACCATCTACTCACGGGGACGCGGCCCCGGCCGAATAAGGCATTCCAGGTCTAGGCGCCTGCATAGCGGGGGGCCCCTGAGGGGCCTGTGCTCCCAGGCCCTTTGCGTATCCTCCCTGGGGAGGTGGGTACACTCCAGGTGCGCCCGGGATCGTGGACTGTCCAGGGACTGCTGACAGTCCCGGAACTCCCATGGGCATCCTGACCCATTGGTGGAGATGTCCCAGCTTGATCAAATTTTCGATCTCGTCCTTCAGCTGCTGACATTCTTCGGTTATGTGGCCCACCTCCTTATGGTACGCGCACCTTTTGCTGGTATCCCTCGGGTTCTTTCCTCCTTTGAACATGGGGGCTGGTTTCCGGTAATGAACCGTCCTTTCTGTGGCCAGGTAGATGTTTTCCCTAGTATCCATTAGGTTGGTGTACTTCAAATATTGAGGCTCGTAGCCCCTCTTGCCCTTCTTAGAAGGTTCGGACTAATTTTGTCCCTTCCCGGATCTCTTTCCCCAGGAGGGATCACACTTGCCTCATTTCCCCCCATCTGGGACGGCTGGGCCCCACCGGGAGCAGCACTGTACCTGACTAGCGCGAGTCCGTATCCAGGAAAATGGGTAGTCTGGGCCGGGACGTACCCCGAAGGTGCAAGGCCACAGACCGTAGGCGCGGCAAAGGTCATTCCAGACGCAGCTGCCGATCCTAGCGCTATTGGGAGAGTTAGGTACTATTGGGATGGATACTGCACCCCGTATCCCGGAAGGCTTGGGCATTTGGCTGAGGGGTCGGCTGCCATCTGAATGCCTGGATTTGGGCCTCCTCCCAGTTGATAAAGCCTTACGCCCTCCTTATGAATTCCTCGAGGGTGGCCGCCTTGCTGCGCTACATGTCGTCCCAGAGGGGAGACTTGGCCCGGATTCCGGATTGTAGGGCCACAGGCGCTGTTTGTCATCCACCTTGGTTTTGGAGGCTTCCTCTGTGAAACGCTGGATGTAGGCCCTCAATGTCTCCGTGGGGAGCTGCTTGATGTTGGCGAGGGCACTAATCTGCATGTCCATCCTCATGGCAGCCACGAACTGTTTGTAGAAAACCGACTGCAGTCTAGACCAGGATTGGATGGATCCTGGCTTGAGCCTCTTCCACCATTCCTCTGCAAGTCCGCCTAAAGTAATCAAAAAGCAGAGGCACTTGTCGTTGTCGCAAATGTGGGCTACGGTCATTAATCGATTGTAGCGCGACAGATGATCTCTGGGGTCGGTGTTCCCAGTGTAGGTGGGCAGATTCGGCATTTTGAACCCTTTGGGGAGCACCACATCCAGGATGTGCTTGGCGCAGGGCTCCTTTTCTTATTCGTCGGAGTTAGAGTCTCCTCCCTCCTGCTTGCGGACTAGGCGGTCCGTGACTTTTTTTAAGGCAGCCAGCTGTTCCATGAACTGTCTGGCCATACCATCCTCCAGGGGAACTCTTTCGTTCCTTCTGTCATTGAGATTATTTCTCAAATCGCCTCCTTGGGGGCGGATCTTTTCCTTGCGGGCCCATTCCTTTCGAGCGTTTAGCCCGGCGCGCAGGTCTACCCGAGACGTATAGTCCCCAGAGCTAAGGGTGTTCGGCTCGTCATCATGTTGGTGCCCCCGGTGATCCTTATTCACGGAGGCGCTTGGGCAGAAAAATCGTTCCCGTCTAGTCTGCCCTAGGGCAGGTTGGGGCCTGATACCTCGCGGGCACGTCCCTCATGGATTGATCGGGTGGTCATGTCCTGGGATGGGACGCACTTTCTCTTTCCTAGGGAGCGGTCGGGGGTTGGTCCCTGCCTTCTGGATGGGAGGAATTTTTCTCCGAGGGTTTGTTTTCCCCTCTGGGTTGGCCACCTTGTCCTTCCCTTTCTCTTGGTCAACCGGGCCCTGTCTGGGAGCTTGTCTCGGGGAAGGAATCGATCCCACATTTTTGGGCACGTTATTCCTAGCTTGCGGAGCAGGCGGTTGTATTCCTAGAGACGGAACAACTGGAGGACCAGCCGTCAGACCTTGGGCAGCTATGAAAGCTTGCAGGACCTGGAGGGACTCTTGCATCCGTCGAGTGGCTTCCTTTTGTTCGGCAATCCTGGCCTCTTGGTCCAGGACTTGTTGTCTTAGTTTGGTCACCTCCGGGTCCTCCTGGTAGGGATCTACTTCTTCTAGGATCGCGGGATCCTCAGCTTCGAGATCGTGGTATTCCCCCTCATTTCCCTCCTCTTCCTCATAGTAATCTTCCTCATAATTTTCTCCACCTTCATAGTTCTGCGACTCGTCAGGCTGGGACGTCTGATGAGGTGTGTCCTTAGGTTGGCTCTGAGGAAGAGGTTGGCTAGGCAGTGGCTCCCCATTGCCTTGTTCTTGGTTAGTAAGGTCGAAAGTGGTGTGTCTTGTATTCACCATTGTTGCCGATGTTCAAGATCAACTCAAGCTCTCAATGAAAGCACCAAAATGTTTACCGAGATTTTCATAAACTAGAATTAGAAAAGATAAGAGAGCTCAAAAAGAAAGGATTTAGAAAATGCAAGCAAGGGTTTTAGGTGGTTGGGGCATTAATGAGCCTTAGTCCACGAGTCAGTTGTATTAGAGCTTAGAGAGCTTTTGACAATGGAGTTTTCTGCAAGTTTGAGCAGAGTAATTGCTTACAAGAAAAAACTAGGATCCCCTCATCAATGCACCACTATTCATATTTATAGGCAAGCGAGTGAACTGGACTTGGGCTGGGCTAGTTTGGGCCCAATAAGGGTGTAAATATCATTTGCTTCTCTAATGGAAGCTCAATACAAAGGATTGAAGTATAAAACATGCATTAACCAAGGCCCACTGGGCCAGCCCAAACAAGATCTTATTATAAGACACGCGACAAACTGGTGTTTCAGTCTGGGTGTTATGGGCTACGAGGAAGATTTGGGGGACAAGATCAGTCAGTGTAGTGGCGGCGCAGTTTTGAGCCAACGGCGTACAATCCCGAGGTAGCCTCCTCTGCGGGTTACTTATGGGGACATCGTTCCAGGCTTCTTGGGACGATGTCAATATCAAGGGTACTTTATCACGCCGAAGTCGGCCAACCGATCTAGGTCCGTTTACCAATGTCCCCCTCCGTTTACCAGGGTCCCGGTCCATTTACCAGGACCCGGGTTTATCCACAGCGATCCCGGCCTACTCTCGGATTTGGAAGCCACGACCTCTTTTATCGCATCTCATGAGACATCCCGATACGCGGTCCCAGGATTATACAACCTGCCCCGGTGATGGTCCCGGCTTGTACTCACGGATGCCCCTTGGGCCTTGCCGAGACTAGTGCTGCCAATATTCATTCTCTTTGTCTACTGGGACCGATCTAGGCTTTAACTCCCTAGAAGGCAGCCCATGGACTTAGAGTGTGGATCCGTACAGTTTGGAAGAAACGGGGATAACAGGTTTCTATACCCCCAAACAGGTATTCTTTAAACCGATTCGCCATTAGGGCTACCCCAGATTAACCCAGAAATTTGCCCAGTTTTATGAATGTCTTATTTCTAAAATACGTTTGGGTTCACTCATGGAGCCTAAACCGAAAACTATTTCCTATTAGCACTTAGAAATAGCCTAACTATACTGAACAATGAACATTGTTGAGAAAAGAAAATCTCTTTGGATAATGAAGAATAAAAAAAACTTTTCAAACCAGGGGATAAAATACTTACAGGAAATATGTTCGATTCGGAGAGGGTGTAGATACGGCCACGGGAAGCTCCTGGAAAGCTTCTAAAGGTCTGGGATACGATGAAAAGTTCTGGGGATTCTGGAGAAGAAGAAAGGAAGCTTGAGAGTTTGAAAAGGGATATTTTTTTAATGCAAAGGTGGTGAGGTCTAAGAACTGATCACCCTATTTATACGTAAACTATGGAAATTAATCTAGGCCATCCAATTGGGTTATCTCGAGATCCAAGGGCCAAGATTAAATAGACCAGAAGACTGCAAAAAGTTGACAAGACAGTTATTTCAGTCCTCGAAACCCGAACGGACGCCAATCACAAAAAGCCACCTGTGTAGTACTTGAGTAATAGGCATGCACGATTTTATGTGACAGGAGTCTAAAAGCCCCTACTGTGTATGTCAGAAAGTGACGACATCAAACACGAGCAGGAGCTTAGGGGGCAAATGTTGTACCCTGATTTTAGCACAGGTTCACTCACTCAGCTAGGGGTACAGCTGATAGGTAAATACGTGGAAAGATAACCAAGTAGAATATCTTATTATTAACCATGTGAGCAGCTCGAGATTCATAATGGCCAAACCTAATATTAAGCATCCAGAATTCGTTACGAGCTCGGAGTCAGATAGCTGTCAAAGCACGAGCTCAGGTGAGATATGCAGCTCGTGATAACTTAGACATAACGCATACTGAAGGATCCCAAGAGTCGGGGATTCTTTATACGCTCATTAAGGACCAGGTGGTATCGTACTTATGTCATTTATTATCCGAGATAGCAAGAACGTATTCATTATGTTATCAAATGATATCCCAATGTAAATAGGAATAATCTGTATTAATTATATACCATATATATTTACGCGATTTGTTGATACGATTACCCAAACCTGTCCATGGAATTCCCCTATAAATATTGGGAATATTGGACAGGAAAGGGGACCATTATTATGTATGACCATTATTTTGTTTGACCGAAACTCTGCCAAAGTAGAGAGAGAAATAGTAATAATATTGACTCGTAGACTAGGTGGATTTTAACCACTGAACCACGTAAAAGTTCTGTATTTTTTAGTGAGATCTTGTTATTTCATTACGGTTTAATATTAAGCACTAATCTACCCTTTTTATTTCTTAATATCTCGTTGGTGAAAAACTGCATCAACAAAATACTATTAAACCAATAATTAGTTAGAAACGCACTTTTTATATATAAAGTCATGGTGCATTCTAGATTTTAAAATAAATATTTTTTTATCATTTGAATTTTAGAAAAAAAAATCCTTTGAATTTCAATATAATAAAATATTAAAAAATATATAAATTAAAATTATGAAATTAAAAATTTTATTGGATCAAATTTTAATTATTTAATTTAAAAAAATTTAAAGCCAACAAAAATTTTTATATAAATATATATTATTTAATTAATGGCTAGAGGAATTAAAATAAGTAATTTCTCATTAAAAAAAATTAAAGGAAAAAATAAATAAAAAATGTGTATATTTATGTCTTATTATACTATTACATATATATTTGGATAAACAAAATACATTAAATGACAAAATAAAATAATTAATAATAGAAATAAAATATTAAATTTAAGCACATAAATATTTTTGAGTAATAGTTTTGAAAATATAATTGATAGAGTAATTTAAATATGTGATGATAAATTATTATTCATTAATTATTACTCTTTATTTCTTTTAATTTATTTACTTTATTTAGATAATATGTTTTTCAATTTATTTATCTTATTTAGAAGATTCTAAAACTAATGATGTTAGAAAAAATATATTAAATCTAATGGAGAATAACAACTTCCGTTAAACTCATATTTATAATATATAAAGATATAAACTAAGCCTCTAATCTATATTTATTATATGTGACTAAGTTTTTAGTGACTTTGATGGATGTAATCCCTCTCATATATAAATATATAATAATTTTCATTGATTTTTATTTTATTTAAAATTGACATGAATTAAATATATCTATTTAAGAAATGATTTAATCTAATTACTAATTAGATTGAATTTGATTAAATCTAATTGAATGTGAGTTTTGAAAATTCAATATGTAATTGAATAAGGTTGAATAAGAGCATATATAATAAATTAAACATACAATATGTAATTTATTTATGATCAACATAAGAAAACATGTTAAAAAACACTTAATACTATTATATCATGGTTAAAAGATAATATTAACCGTGATTCTTTTTAACAAAAATGTCAATTCCTTAGATTAATCAATAATTTAGTATTTTTTGTTTAATTATTTTATAATGATTAAATGACAATATTCACCGTAATTATTTTTAACCTAATAATAAGTGAGAATTCCATTTCCTTAGATTAATCTATAATGTAGTATTTTTTTTTTTGTTTAATTATTTTATAATGCTAATTTGATAATATTAATTTTACATTTATTTAGTTGAGTCGATGAAACATGCTAGAAATGTATCTTTCAATAATTTACAATAATAATAATTAAATTGAGTTTGGTATAATGAGATTTTTCTTATATATTTATCAATTATGTAAAGTTCATAATTTATTTTGTAAGAACAACTACCCTATATTAAAAATATCCTGGATAAATTATAAATAAAAATTTAGAGGAATCAAATTATACAGATACATAAAAACTAAAGAATAAAAAAATAAATATTTTAATTTATATTATTTGTCACAAAATTAAAATTTTATCAAAAAAATTTCATAGTACCATAGACCGACTTTTTCTTTTAGTAATATCATATTGAAAATTATATCAATGCCTTTTTCAATAATATATCATATTGTTTAACAATTTATAAATTACATAAATAAATACATTTTTATTAAACTAATTAAAAATATAATCTTTATTTAAATTTGTTTTCTTATTTATTTAATTTGTACACTTATTTTCAATCATTTTGTATTTATTGCATTTATTATTATTGTTAATGCACCGATTGTTTTATTTATTTATTATTATTATTATTATTATTATTATTATCGTGTTTATTGATTGCATTTCTTCTTCACTTGGTTATATAATTTATTTGTGTATATTTTATAATGTATACATTTTAATTAGTACTAGGTGCGAACGACGTACAATGTACGTCTACTTAGTTTTATTTAGAAAATTTATTAATTATTTTTTATAATATTTTTATGATTATCATATAAATTTTAAATAAATAAATAACATTATATGTAAAATAATAACATAAACATATTAAAAGAAAAATTAAACAAAAACATTGTTTATGGTTTTTGAAAATAATAATAATATAACATGATAACATTTTAGATCACAAACTATTTAACATACAAAACATTCATAATATTATTCAAATCACGCATCAATGATTGGAGAAGAAGCTTGTTTATTTTTTTTTTATTTTTTTTTTTTTGATCAAGAAGAATAGTAAAGCTTCATTGAACAAATGAACTAACAAGTTACAAACTAACAACAACTACAAATACTGCAGCTGACTAATGCTGGCCGAACCAGACATTACTTACAAAGGAGGTTATGAATATACATTTTATCTTGAGCTGTACTAAGTCTATTAGAAATTAAGTAAAGCCTATGTTTAATAGTGAACTTGATAACCTGAACCAGATTCCACACAGAAGAAGAGTATCCTTCAAAATAACATCTATTCCTATTAGTCCAAATGCTATAAATTGTTGCTTGTTTATTATTGATAGAAGAGAAATGTTATTCTAAATTATTATGTAGTTACACAGTCATACCATTTGTACACACATGACACTTATATACAATGCGTTTATAATGTTTGTTGTTATTTAATATGATAATATATTTTAGATTAAGTGATAAAAAATAACATGTTTTTTAAAATATAAGTGATAAAAAAATTTAATAAAAATTAAGATTATGCATTATATATTATTATAATAATGATTTTTTTAACATTTGAATTTATATTAATATAATTATTAAATATTTAATTTTGTATTAAATATTATTATAATAATAATAATATTTTATAATATTTAAATTTATATTAATATAATAACTAAATATTTATTCTACGGTAATTTTATAAAAATTAGGATTACATATTATAGATTATTATAATAATAATAATAATAATAATAATATTTTATAACATTTAAATTTATATTAATATAATCATCAAATATCTAGTCATGTAATATATATATATATATTGTTATAATAATAATATTTTATAACATTTGTGTTGACGTGGTTTTTCGCCAACAATGAACTAAGAAATCTGACAACTGAGATATTAGGTTTTTTTACTAAACTATTATTAAACAAATGAACGATATCACAAACACTCACACTTTTACGTGGTTCAGTGGTTAAAATTCACCTAGTCCACGAGACAATCTTATTAATCTCTTTAGGGCTATGGGTGAAATTGTTTCTTACAATTTCATCAGAGTTTCAGTATATCAAATAGTAGTCCCTTTTTCTATCCATTCCTCTGATATTTATAGAGGGTTTTCCTGGACAGCTTTGGGTAACCACGTACATAAATATGGTAAATAATAAATCAGAATAACCTTCCATTTACATAGGGATATGATTGTCTATGGAATTTACATATGTTATCTCGGGTAATAAATGTATAATAAAATCTGGGCATTAATGAGCGTATAAGGAATCTCCGAGTCTTTTGGGATCCTTCATTGTGTGTCATGATCAGGCTTCCGCAAGCTAAACACTTCCTTCGAGCTGGATGTTGAAGAGCTAACCTAATCTGACACGGGCCAAGTTCAGAGTATCTAGAAGGCGATCTAGCCATCACGCATCTTGAACTAAGTTGTTGGCACAAGAGGCGATTTGGAGACTATCTGATTGTCATAAGTTGTCAAGTTTGACTCGAGCTGCTCACTCCACGAATTAGTTAGATGTTCTACCTGTACGCTTTCTCCATGCGCTTATCTGCTAGTTGTACCCCGTGCTGAGTGATTCACTTCGTATTTATTTTGGGGTACAACAATTTGAATTAATATTAATATAATTATTAAATTTCTAGTCTTGTGTAAATATTATTATAATAATAATATTTTATAATATTTGAATTTATATTAATATAATTAATAAATATTTTTCTCTAGTTAGTTTTAAAAGTATATTTTATTAAATATTTAAAATATTCCATTAAAGTTAACAAAAAAAACTATTAAAACCAAGAAAAATCATTAAATACACATTTTTTATATATAGAAGAGATATGTGTATTTAGATTTTGTAGTATATATTTTTATATACTTTAAATTTGTAAACTCTAATGATACAATATATATAGTGTAATAAGAGGCCAGGTATATATATTATATTACCTATTTTTAATTAAGTCATGTTAATAATCTTTTGAGTCATATAAGAGTTTACGTGGATGATGAGTTTCGGAGAAAAGTATATATAGGAGTTCAGACACGTTAGTAAGTTGAAGAAAATTAAAATCCTATAATATTAAATTATTTTTGTTGTGTTACATGTTGACTCTCGTTTTGGTCAACGACACGGAGTCAAATAAACGACAGGAGATTAGTACGATGCTTGAGAAAGTAATCTAATGGAAAGCAAAGGACACAAAGAATTATAGTGATTCGGCCCTAGTGATTGGTAATGACCTACGTCCACTTGATACTATTATTAATATTGAGCTTCAAAAGTGTGATCAAAGAACTAGGGTTCCTGAGTTTCACAGACCTTAGAAGGAGAAAACAATACAAACGATGGATAATAGTAGTGCAATTCGAAAAAAGATCCAAAAGCCCTCTCCTTGAGCTATTTCTTGTATATTTATAGGCTCAAGGAGGGTTACATGAGTTAATTCATCATATATTTCCTTAATAAATGGATATTCAAGTTATAATGAAGAGATATTCTCGGATATCATTACAACTGTACAGATTTACACATAAATAAACGGATTATACGACCAAGCTGGTCGTATATAAAACTTAAACTTCGCATATGGAAATATCTCTGGTCGATTGGCGAGCAACATCTCTGCCACGTGTCGAAAATTCTTGCCACGTCATCAACAGTTATTTTTTGGATAAACATTTGCCCTCCAAGTTTATTTATTGCGACCAGCAATAAGTAAACTTAGGAAACTAACTTTTCATATGCCCCATGAAATATGTCAGAGTCCCTCGTGCGTTCTCGAAAACTGTGACCTAATCACGTCCAATCACGCCTTTTCGGTTTCCAAGTAATCCCTCTGACGGCTATTACACTCCCCCATTCCTTGAAAAAGGTAACTCATGATTACCCATTTTCAACATATCTCGGACATTATAAATAATCCCCAAATTTACCTTTTAACTTTTTACTCGCCATTTTCTTGCCAAGAATCCTCAAGAACTCCATCTCAGAGCTCAAAAAATTTCGAAGATCTCCCGTCACTTTGCTCTAAAGATCCTTTGTTCGCACGCCCAAAGTCGCTTCATTTCAGGACCTCCGATCTTCATCCAGGTAAATTTTTCAACTTTCAAGCCCTTTGACATGCCATGCATACTGCTATACGCCTGTTTTGAGTTCTGAAATTTTTCGTGTTCTTGGGTAGAAATGCATGAGGATTGTGGGAATATTGATCGATGCTTGATAGGGTAGTGTAGTTTTGCTCTGTAGGAATTAGGAGCCAATTTGATAGTCAAGATCGTAAGTTTAGGGCGTAAAATTGAATATCTAGTTGAAAAATTGGGTTTTTCCCGCCCCTTCGGAGTCGAAAAAGCTTTTTCCAAAATCTGTTTATTTCCGCTTTCTGATCTGTTTTTCAAACTGCTTGCATAGAACTTAGTGTTTCCATTAGAATGCTGCTGGTCGTAGGCGCGAGCAACGTTATTCCAACTTTCAACATAAGCTCCCAGGTTGTGCGTCTTATCTCCTCCTTTCTTTGTTCGTAGTTTACATGCAAGATCCGTGGGGAGGAGAAAGACCTATAGACGACGACCTACTGGCTCGACTGCTCGAGGACGAAGAGCAACCATTGTCACTGATACCTGATATTCCATTTTCCTGTGTTACTTCAAACACTGCACCTGTCCCTGCTCAAAATATGGCTCGTGCTAAAACCAAAGCCCAGAAAAAGAAAACCCCCACTCCTTCACATCAGCCAGCTCCTCGGGCTGAAACTCCCTCGACCAGTGGTCGAGGTGAAAATGTTCCCGACCCCAACATCCAAAGACACGCTCGACCCCGACATGCCATTCAGCCAGATGTGGAGTGGCATTTAGTTCCTGAGAGCAGAGTGACGATCAGGATGATCGCCAACTACATCAGGAAGTACGGTCTCACGGGGGTGACCTTAGTCCGACCTAACCAAGACCAACGGGCGAACCTGCCCGGAGGCACCTTCAGCGCCTGGTCGAGGTTCCACATTGAGGCAAGGGCTACCTTGCCTCTTCACTCATTTTTCCAAGGGATGGCCAACTATTTCAGAGTTGCCCTTTTTCAAATAACCCCAAACGGGTATAGAATGGTCGCTGCACTCTATATCCTGTACAGCCACAAGAAATGGCCCGTGCCAACTCCTCATGAGGTCAACTACTTGTTCGACCTTAAGTCTAACCCCAACCAAGAAGGCACGGGGTTTCTTCACTTCTGTCATCAGGAAACCGAGCGTACCTTCCTGACTGACACCACCCATGTATCAAATGTGGGGAGGTACTACCAGGAGTACTTCCTCACAACCGACATAATCGCGGATAATCTGGCCTTCGCTCAAGGAGGTAAAACTTTTCGTACCACTGGCTGTCGATATTTATTTAGTGTTCTCCTCCACATTCTCTTAAAATTTTAATGTCTTCCAGGCCCATGGCTACGACCAGACCCAACTCCAGATATGGAGTTGAGGTCAGCCCTCCTGGCCAGCATTACTGACGTAGAAAAAAGCGTAAAACATCTGGTCACAGAGGCAAATCTTAGGCTGGTTGGCCTCTTGGCTCTTCACCAGGACACGAGGGAGTCAACTGCAGGGAGTACCACAGCCAAGGAGGAATCCGAGTAGCGACCACCAACATCGCCTCCACGAAGGAGACCAACCGGGGTCACGATCAGGGAACCTGCTGGCACACCCCCAGCAGAGAGGCCCTCTGTCCCGGGGGGAAGGGAAAAAAGAAGGCCACCGAGCCTATCAAACACTTGGACGAGTCTTCGGACAAGAATGGTACAGTTATTTCGCTTTTAGATAGCTTGCCAATTCCCTGTCATCTATTCGACGGGGATGGAAATTTTAAATATGCTCCAAATTTAGGTCCAGACTTCTTCATGTCAGAGAGTGAGTATAAGACTAGTAGAGTCTATAGTATAGCGACCAATAATAATAGCTCGGGTATTTGACTTTGCAATCTTTCTATATTTCTTTTCCTGATGTTATATACTTAGTCATTTATGCTATCTCACTGTTCGACATTTTGCTTCTTTTCCAGACATGGACTCCGTGAACGTGTTCGACATTTACAGCACTCCCGAGGCTGCCGCGGCTCCCCCGGGCAAAAAGAAGGTAAGCAAGAGGCACCACGGGGAAATCAGCAAAGCGCCTCAGGCTAAGAAGGCTTGCAATGCCGGCCCCCCGGAGGACGGGCCCTCGGCCAATGCAACTCCACTCTCTCCTCACGAGCAGCAGACTCCCCCTGCTCCAGCCGGATCGACTCCACCTCCAGCGACCCCAACCGACCAGACTCAGCAAGCCGGTCCTGCTGCGAATGGGGGCGATATAACTGGTCGCGTCTTCAAGTCGATTAAGGACAGGGTCACGAAGAATGCAAAGCATGACCACTATCGAGAGGCGATGGCCGCGACCAAAGCGATGGACGTCGACATGATCTTAAACCATGCCTTGAACAAGTTTACCAGTGTAAGTCATCTTTTTCTGCGGAGACAACTTTTCTATGCTTTTCAGTTAGCCTAAATTCTGCTCTGTCCGCAGGCAATGCTGACCCTTACTTTCGGCCGCCTCCGTTCGAGTGTTGTTTCCGAGAAGGCCAAATCTTTGGAGCAAAGGCACGCTGATGAACTTAAAGCTGCCGAAGCAAATTATGCCGAACAGCTTGCAGTGGTGCTCGAGGAGAAGAATAAGCTGGCGGAGGAGTTGAAGGAGAAGCAAAAGTCTCTGGACAAGGCCATTGGTTAGAGGGACCAGTACAAGGAGTCTAATCAATTCAATTTTCGCGCGGCCAAACAGCTCGAGGAGGAACTAGTTAAGAGTATACAGGAGAATACTACCCTGGAGGGCTGGATCGAGGAGTTCGAGAAAGCCAATGTCGGTAACTTGGAAAGGTATAAGAATGCCACTCTCCGAGGCTTCTATGATTTCTGGAAGCACAACCAGGGTTCCGACTTCAATTACCTTCCTGAGAATGCAAGAAACGCCGAGCTCGCTCTTTGTGCCGCTCGACTGGCAGAGGAAGAAAGGGCGAGGATTCTTGCTTCCCCTGAGATCTCGCTAGCCGCTGGGATGGATGGGGCAGATAATGAGGCTGCAGACGTCGTCGATCAAGGCCCTCCTCAAGATCCCCCGGCTCGTCAAGATCCTCCAGCTCCCTAAGCTTATTCTATTTATATTTTATCTTTTTAACTACACGACCTACGGGTCGTGATGTCAAGACAATATATTTTTATTGCTGCATGGGCAGCTTTTACTTTTATTTGAACAATTACATCCGAGCAGCGACTGCTCGCGGTGTAAAAGGATACATTTTGACATTATAATATATTTGCATATTATTATAACATCTGTTCGCATGACCGAACTTAGCATAGCACTTTGGTTTGATTTAACAAAATAACAAAATTTTGAAAAATTCTCTAAGTGCCCTAGCATGCTTTCACTTATTTTGCTCATGTGTTTACATACCTTTTAACGATATGCTTTGCGTACTTGTACCTTATATGCCCCCCAAGTGATCGAGGAGCTTTAGGTCCTTGGTCACTTGCCTTGACCAGAACCTGTTCGAACATTACTGCTCGTAGCAATACGATTAGCAATATAATATAACAAAACAACACACGTAATGAGCAAATACTTGTAATAAATACAATAATTGGCAAGAAATGACTGGCTGCGCACATTCCCATTTATTTCTCGTAATAAATGGACTAAACATGTATGTACGAGTGATCAATAAGATCTTACACTTTTTCAAAACTTGTAAAAAGTAAAATTAATACAAGCCAATTCTTTAAGAAGAATTGTTTATTGGTAATACTTGCGCAAGTGTTCTCCATTCCAATAGCGAGGAACGAGATCTCCGTTTAAGCGTGCAAGTTTATAAGTGCCGGGTGAAGGACCTCATCAATCTTGTATGGCCCTTCCCAATTAGGCCCAAGTACTCCAGTAGCTTGGTCACGGGTGTTTAGAAAAACTCTTCAGAGTACAAGGTCTCCAACACTGAATTTTCTTTCTCGCACTTTAGAGTTGAAATACTGGGCGACCTTTTGCTGGTACGCAGCTACTCAGAGCTGAGCTTGTTCACGCTTCTCATCAATTGAGTCCAGGGATTCCATCAATAGTTGGCTGTTAGAGTCTTGGTCGTATGTTAATCTGCGGTGCGAGGGTGGATCTAACTCGACAGGCAACATAGCTTCATAGCCATACGCCAAGGAAAACGGGGTATGACATGTTCCTGTTCAGTGGGAAGTTCTGTACGACCAAAGAACTTCAGGAAACTGCTCCGGCCATGCTCCTTTAGCTTCTTCAAGTCTTTTCTTCAGGGTATCCTTCAGCGTTTTGTTAACTGCTTCAACTTGCCCATTCGCTTAGGGATGAGCGACTGAAGAAAAACTTTTGATAATATCATGCCGTTTGCAGAAGTCCGTGAATAGATCACTGTCAAACTGGGTGCCATAATCCAAGACTATCTTCCTTGGTAATCCATAGCGACAAATGATGTTCTTGACTACAAAGTCAAGCACTTTCTTGGTCGTTATGGTTGCGAGTGGCTCAGCCTCGGCCCGTTCGGTGAAGTAGTCAACGGCAACCACGGCATACTTTACACCACCTTTTCCTGTAGGCAAAGATCTGATCAGATCTATCCCCCAAACTGCGAAGGGCCATGGACTCTGCATCTGCTTTAATTCGTTGGGAGCTGCTCGTGGGATTTTAGAAAATCTCTGACACTTGTCACATCTCCGCACGAACTCCATTGAGTATTCATTCATGGTTGGCCAGAAATAGCCTTGCCTTAGGATCTTTTTTGACAGACTTTGCCCTCCAGTGTGGTCCCCGCAAAAACCTTCGTGCACCTCCTTCATTAACTCTTTGGCTTTCTCCTTGGTAATACATCTGAGGAGTGGCATGGAGTATCCCATTCGGTACAGGATCCCATCGACCAGAATATACCTAGCAGCTTGCCGCTGAAAGGTCCTGGCTTTGTTTCTGTCCGCTGGTAGCATGCCACTTGACAGATACTCTACATATGGTGCGATCCACGCATCCGCCATCTGGATTACCAAAGTGGTTTATGCCGCTCGGATGCTTGGTTCTGATAGTCTCTTAACTGGCACTATGTTCAGAGTATCAGCATCCTTCGCACTTGCCAACTTTGCCAAAGCGTCCGCGTTGGAATTCTGATCGCGAGGTACCTACTGGAGACTTTATCTGTCGAACTGGGCTAACAGATCCTTCGTTTTGTTCAGATAGGCGACCATCTGCAAACCTCACACCTGGTACTCTCCCAAGACTTGATTCACCACCAGCTGGGAATCACTATAGATGTCAAGCACTTTTATGTTCATATCCTTGGCTAACCACAATCCAGCGAGTAATGCTTCATATTCAGCCTCATTGTTAGAAGCAGTGAAGTCAAATCTAATTGCACAGTGAAATCGATGCCCTTCTGGCGTTATCAATATCACTCCTCCTCCTGCGTGGGATTCATTGGATGAACCGTCTGTGAACAATTTCGCGAGGGTGCTTTGATTTGACACTCAGGCTCGCTAAGCTCTTCAGTCTACTCGCCACCCGCGAGCTCTATGAATTCGGCGATGAAATCAGCCAAGGCTTGTCCTTTTATCGCTACTCGCGGCAAGTAAGATATGTCGAACTGCTCGAGTTCGACTGCCCACTTTAGTAATCTTCCTGCAGCTTCTAGCTTTTGCAGGACTTGTCGAAGAGGCTGGTCGGTCAATACCATAATTGGATGAGCTTGGAAGTAAGGCCGCAGCTTCCTAGAGGCCAAAACTAAACAATAGGCTAACCTTTTGATGGGGGGATACCTCAACTCTGCTCCGATCAGCCTTTTGCTTACATAATAGACAGCCTTCTGCATGCCTTCTTCTTCTCTTACTAGAATAGCACTAACAGCGTAATCCGTGATTGCTAGGTAGATGAACAAAGTCTCTTTATCGACCGGCTTTGACAGGATGGGTGGTTGTGCCATATGCGTTTTTAGTGCTTGAAAGGCCTGTTCGCACTCATCCGTCCATTCAAATTTCTTATTGCCTCTTAGTAGATTGAAAAACGGGCACACTTGTCTGTCGATTTCGAAATGAATCTACTGAGGGCAGCAATCCTCCCAGTTAGGCTTTGAACATCTTTAACCTTTACTGGCGATTTCATCTCGATCAGGGCTTTAATCTTCTTGGGATTAGCTTCAATTCCTCTTGAGTTAACTATAAATCCCAAGAACTTCCCTGATCCGACTCCGAAGGAACATTTAAGGGGATTTAACTTCATCCGATATTTATTCAGGATGTTGAAGCATTCCTGCAAATCCCTTACATGTCCTTCTGCTTTCTTTGACTTAACCAGCATGTCGTTGACGTAGACCTCCATGTTTGTGCCAATCAGCTCCTTAAACATGTGGTTGACGAGTCTCTGGTAAGTCGCACCAGCATTTTTCAAACCGAAGGGCATCACCTTGTAACATTAGAGCCCTGTATCAGTTCGAAAGCTAGTGTGATCCTCATCAGGGTGATGCATACTGATTTGATTATACCCGGAGTATGCATCCATGAATGAGAGGATCTCATGCCCTGCAGTGGCATCGACCAGCTAGTCGATCCTCGGGAGTGGGAAACAGTCTTTAGGGCAGGCTTTATTTAGGTTTGTAAAATCCACGCACGTACGGCACTTGCCATTCGGCTTGGGCACTAGTACGGGATTAGAGACCCACGATGGATAAAACGCCACCCTGATGAACCCATTCACCTTCAGCTTCTCGACTTCCTCTTTCAAGGCCTTTGATCTATCTTTGTCAAGCAGCCTTCTTTTTTGTTGCACTGGTGGAAAGCTTTTCTCGATGTTTAGGACATGGCTAATGACTGCAGGAACTATCTCGACCATGTCTTTATGCGACCAGGCGAAGACCTCCTGGTTCCTCCTTAAGAACTCCACCAGTGCTTGTTTTGTTGTTGTCTCTAAGTTTTTACCGACTTTCACAACTCTGGTCGGGTTTTCCTCATCGAGTTGGACTTCTTCAAGGTCCTCGATGGGTCCCACTTCTTCTTCAAAATCCCCAAAGCGAGGATCTAAGTGCCTATCCTCACTTTGGGCAACGCCTTATTTGGTGAGAATATCACCTGAGTGGGCCTGAACATCAATTGCCATATGCAACTCCTTTCCAGTGGCATCTCTCGATACACCCTTCTTTGCCTTGATGATCGAGGCGTTGTAGCACTCCCTCACTTCCCTCTGGCTTCCCAACACGCATCATACCCCTGCGTCCGTTGGGAATTTCATAGCAAGGTGCCATATAGAGGTGACGGCTCACAGGTCGACCAAAATTGGCCTCCCTATCACAGCGTTGTACGCCGAAGGACAATCAACTACTATAAAAGTAGTGAGCAATGTCCTGTTAGCAAGTGCAGTGCCTGCTGTGACTGGGAGTCTAATCGACCCAACTGGAGCGAGCCCTTCTCCGAAAAAACCATAAATGGTTTGGTTGCATGGCTCTAGGTCTTTCACAGACAACTTCATCCTTTCCAGCGAAGACTTGTACAGGATGTTGACTGAACTCCCTGTATCGACCAACACCCTATTTACCATCATGTTTGCGATTTGTACATCCACGACCAGCGGATTGGAGTGTGGGAATCGCACGTGCTGGGCGTCATCGTCAGAGAAGGTGATCAGTTCCTCCTCTGTTCGAGCCTTTTTTGGTGCTCGATCCTCAACACTCATCATCTCGATGTCCTAGTCGTGGCGCAGGGTTCGAGCATATCGTTCCCTGGCTTTTCCACTATCTCCTGCAAGATGTGGACCTCCGTAGATGGTGAGTAGGGTACCTGCCACGGGAGCTGGCTGTAAAGGTGGCGTGCAGGCGCCAACTCGTTGCCACCTTGAGCCTCTCGCTAAGAACCTCCCACGACTCGTACATATCTTCTTAAATGTCCCTGCCTTATCAGGAACTCAATTTCGTCCTTCAGCTGGTTGCATTCATTAGTGTCGTGCCCGTAGTCGTTATGAAAATGACAGAACTTTGTTGAATCTCTCTTGGAAATATCTTTTCTTATAGGTGCGGGTCATTTGTAGGGCACGCTTAAGCTGGTCACCTGGTAGACTTTAGCTCAGCTTTCAACAAGGGCAGTGTAGTTGGTGAATCTCGGTTCATACCGATTGCCTTTGGGGCGCTTACTCTCGGAGGTCGAGGGTTCGTTGCTCGCCCGCTTTCCACCATTCTAACCATTGCCATTCCTGTTGCCTTTGCCATTGCCATTGGGCTTCGACCCGTTGGCGACTTTGGCGGGCTCTTCCTTGGGCCCCTTGTCTTTTGCTGGGGATTTCCCTTCATTGGCAATTGCATCCTCGAGCTTGATGTACCGATCAGCTCGATCTAAGAACTCCTTGGTACTTTTAACCCCATGCTTTCTGAGGCTGCTCCAGAGGGGTGAATGGCGCCTAACCCCAGCAGTTAGGGCCATCATCTTGCCTTCATCGCCCACAGTCTTGGCTCCAGCTGCAGCTCTCATGAAGCGCTGAACGTATTCCTTCAAGGGCTCCCCCTCTTTCTGGCGTATCTCGACCAGTTGGTTTGCCTCAGTGGGGTGCACACGACCCGCATAGAAATGTCCATAAAACTCATTCACGAACTCCCAGGATACTATGCTCGCGGGAGGGAACTTAAAGAACCACTCCTGGGCGGCATCAGAAAATGTCGTTGGGAAGATCCTGCAGCGAGCATCTTCAGAGACTTTCTGAATGTCCATTTGTATCTCAAACTTGTTGACATGAGATACTGGGTCTCCATACCCATCGAATTTTGGCAATGTTGGCATCTTGAACTTACTGGGGGTTTCTGCCACAGTAATCCTCTGTACGAAAGGGGTGCCTCTCCTCCGATCGTACTCAATGTGTGATGTTCGCCTCCCGACCAGCTGCTGCACAGCCTGGTTTAGGGCATCGATTTGAGCCTGAACAGCTTCTGGGACTGCTGGGGCCTCTGGTGTCGGGGGAATGTACTCATCGTGCCTTTCTCGGCGGTCATTGAGTACATCCCTCAAATCATCGTCTCTTCGCCGCTGCTCGCTGGCTCCAAGCCGACTAAAGACGTTATTCTGCCTGGGTTGCCCCCCAACGTTATGACCTACTGGTCAGTCTTCTCTAGGTGGGGGGCTCCTGCCTCCACCTCTCTCTTCGTTCCTCTAACCAATGTTTCCTCTGCCTGAGTCGGCTTCATTATAGCCGTGGCCATCTCTGAACCGTGGCTGGCTATGGTGCGACCAACTATTCCCTCTGTTGCCTTTTTGGGCTGGCATTTCCCGAGCGCTAGGGGGAGGCCAGCGTTGGTCGGTGGGTCCCCGTGCATTGTTATGCCGTGGGGGGCCCCTGACTGCAGAACCCGTCTCTGAGTTCCTCCTGTTGGCAGAAGGACGTTGCCCCCTGCTTGGTGGATGCGGTTCTTCATCCCCTGGGCGTCTAGGGCTGCAGGGCTGTTGCCCGGCCCTATTCTGCCTCGGGCACAGGGGATTGCCTCAACCAGCTTGAGATGGAGGCTGCTGCTCAGGATCCCTAGGCGGGACATCATCCTGAGGCATAGGAGGCTGCTCCGGCCTCTGAGGGCTTACTGGCTGGAGCGGAGGGCTAGGATTGGGACCCCTTTGAGGTGGTCCGTTTAGAGGCTGATCTAGCTGGGAGGCTAGCGCAGCCTGATTCCTAGCCAACTGGATGGTTGCTCCAAGGGCGGTCATGTCATCCCTCTGTCGACGGTCCATCTCCGCCTGCCGCTCGCTCAGCTCCTGGCGCTGGCACTCTATCTCCCTTTGCTGCGACGCCATTATCTCGGCAGCATTCTCTTGATTGGCCCTCAGATTGGCCAACTCATATTGCAACACCCCCAGTGTTGCCTTCAGGGACTCAGAATCCCACTCCTCCTTATCAAACTCCAAATTAGGTTCGTCTTCAGCCACATTTGGGGGAGGAGGCTGGGATGGTGCAGCGGCAGCCTGTCCAGTCTTCTTGGTAGTTTTTGCCATTAGATTCTTTGTCAAGCTCTCAATGAAAGCACCAGAATGTTGACCCTCGTTTTGGTCAATGACACGGAGTCAAATAAACGATAGGAGATTAGTACGATGCTTGAGAAAGTAATCTAATGGAAAGCAAAGGACACAAAGAATTATAGTGATTCGGCCCCAGTGATTGGTAATGACCTACGTCCACTTGATACTATTATTAATATTGAGCTTCAAAGGTGTGATCAAAGAACTAGGATTCCTGAGTTTCACAGACCTTAGAAGGAGAAAACAATACAAACGATGGATAATAGTAATGCAATTCGGAAAAAGATCCAAAAGCCCTCTCCTTGAGCTATTTCTTGTATATTTATAGGCTCAAGGAGGGTTACATGAGTCAATTCATCATATCTTTCCTTAATAAATGGATATTCAGGTTATAATGAAGAGATATTGTCGGATATCATTACAACTGTACAAATTTACACATAAATAAACGGAGTATACGACCAAGCTGGTCGTATATAAAACTTGAACTTCGCATATGGAAATATCTCTGGTCGATTGGCAAGCAGCATCTCTGCCACGTGTCGAAAATTCTTGCCACGTCATCAACAGTTGTTTTTTGGATAAACATTATGATTTTATTTTTTTTGTGCTAAATGCATAAAATAAATTATAGTAACAAAAATTTGTTACTATAATTCCACATATTATTCATAGAAAAATTATAAAAAGTATTCAACTTGAAATTTGATATGATTTTTTTATTCAATTTTTATTAAACCAAACATAAATTGTTTTATATATATAATTTAAAAAATTCATAAACAATCGTGCAAAGCTCAGGCTTATTTACTAGTTTAATCATATTATAATCACTACTATAATTTAGGTCATTTAGGACTCTAAATGTAAGACATAAAATGATTTTCAAGTTACCAACCCATGAGACATGAAATATGGGATAGTGGAAAGTACCCACTATTTATGCCCCCCGATTATACACTATTCACGTCTCCCAGGAAACGTAAAATACTTTTCATGTCTTGACTCACGATGATTGGAGTTCATTGTGGTGGCTCTATTTCACCTTGTTCTTTAGGCGACAACTCTATTTCCCTCATTGTGGCTCTACTCTTGGGTAATACAATGTTGGTATATGTTGACGGTAGGCTCTACTATATAGAATGGCAGTGTTGGGTTCTTTGGGCTTATTGTTGTCTTCTCCGCCTTGGTCCATGGAGATGGATTGTAGTCTTTGGACTTGGCGTGTGCAAGTGGTGCGTGGAGGCTTTGTTGAGGCCGGAGTTTTGGCTACCTTTATTTAGATTTAATTCTATTTAAATTTTAAAATGCCATAGATTATTGGTTGTCTATCTCCTATCTACTAACTTTGTTAATTTTTCGGATATATGTTATCTTTCTTTACCTATTAAATGTTCAATTAATCGAAGGGATGTTGATAAACCGAAGGGATGTTTTCTTGTTTTCTTGTTTATCAACATCCCTTCAGTTTAAGACACTAATTTTTTTTTGTTTTACTTTTTTCTAATTAATACTATAATTTTTTACATTTTAACTAAAAACATAACTTTTCTTGTAATTGTTATACGTGTTTGTCTATTCTCATTAAGTGTTATAATATTTTTGTAGGGAGTTTAACTGTCATCCAAGTAGAAGTTGTAGCTTTGATGATGGCTTTTGATTGGTCTTTTCTATTTAAGATACATTTACATTTTATAGAGACAGATTGTTTGGCTTTGGTCCCTAATTTCTCTACGAGATCCTTCTATTATAATGAGTTGGGTCTTTGTTAGAGGATATAACAAGTTTATTCTCCAATTTTCTCGTGGCATCCCTAGTTCATGTAAGACGTTCGGCCATTAAGGTCGTTCATGAATTAGTTGTGCATGCATTCAGGATGGATAGTGAACTTGTATGAATAGATGTTTTTCCATCTTTTTATTAGATGTATTAAGCTCATATTATTTTCAATAAAATGTTCGGTTAAAAAAAAATTCTATTGAATTTACTTTTCTACTATTTTTTATGTTTTGTTTAGGTTGTGTTCGGTAAAATTTTTGTTTTTGAATTTTTTAAACACAAGAATGGAAATATTATTTTTATTTTTGTTTCTCTATTTTTAAAAAAATAAAAATATGTTTGGTAACTATTTTTGTTTTTTATTTTCAAAAATAAAAAATAATAAACGCGTTTGATAACTTTTATTTTTATTTTTTGTTTAACAATATGAGGTGTTAATTTAAAAAAGAGAAGAAAAAAAAAGTTGAAAACGGTTTAAAAAAAATTGAAAATGAAAAAATTCTATTTTCAAAATTTTTAAAATTTTAATTAAAATTTAAAAAAAATAATAATAAAGATAAAGTTATCAAACACATTTTATGTTTAATTGTCAAATTTTTAATTAATTAAGGTGTTTGGTAACCCTTAAAAAATATTTTTTTATTTAATTAATTAAAAATTTGACAATTAAACATAAAATGTGTTTGGTAACTTTATTTTTATTTATTATTTTTTTAAATTTATTAAATTTTGAAAATATAATTTTTTTCACTTTTAAAATTTTTTTAAACAGTTTTCAATTTTTCTTTTTTTTTTTCTTCTCTTCTTCAAATTAATACCCCATATTATTAAACAAAAAATAAAAATAAAATTTATCAAACGCGTTTATTATTTTTTATTTTTAAAAATAAAAAATAAAATAATTACCAAACATATTTTTATATTTTAAAAATAAAGAAATAAAAATAAAATAATATTTCTATTTTTATATTTAAAAAATTCAAAAACAAAAATTTTATCAAACGGACCTAAATAAACAACCATTTTTTTTTAGGTGTTACAGAATATCACCTTAGTGTTTTACGTCTAGTTTTGGGATTGTTTGTTTGAATAATGGTGCTTTTCACCCATGTCTTTTGAGGACTTTGGTATTTGCCAACTTCAGTATAATTTTTTTTTCTCGTTTCATATCGCCCAAATTCGAGGCCCTTTTGGTGTCGCTGATTTGGTAATAAAAATCATCACTTGATCATAAAAAGGCGACTCACTCTGATTGGGGGTTTAGATTTGATTATAACTAGTTACTGATGTGCGTTTTTATTATACTTGAGTTGGTATGCCTGTATTTGAATTATCTCTTTATTAGATTTGTAATCACTTTATGAATTTTTCAAAACCTGTATGGACTTTAAACTATTTTATCCAACTAATGAAATTTCATTTTCCATGAGAAAAAAACAAAACAAAACAAAAATCAGAACCGACCCAAAGACTAATATAAAATATATCAAAGGAAAAAAAGGGGGAAAAAAAACCTTCACCAAAAAGTAGAACAATTTGAGTTTTAACTTTTCAATTGATTTTGTTTTATAGGGATTTGAGAGTTCTGCTGATGCACAACAAAACAATGAACAAGTGAAAATACAAAAGAATGAAGCAAATGTTCAAATATAATGAATAAGTGAAAATGTGCCTTAAAATAGAACCTTTCTCTGAATTGCATAAATTCTTATGTAACAAAATACTGCATTATTCTCCCTAGCCTTAAAGAGTTAACTGATAAGCAACAATATATTTTCCTTCCACGCTGCATTCAATTTCTCACACATCCCTTATTACCCGATACACCTGGTTAAATGCCAAAAAAAGAAGGGAAAAGATGCGTACACCTAGCTGGTTAAATGCCAAAAAAAGAAGGGAAAAGATGCGTAAACCTGCCTTGATCACTCCCATAATAATAAGCTGAACAATAGATCATCACGGAGGCAATGGAACTGAACTTCTTCATAATCAAATCCAAGAAGAGTTAATTACTTGGATTTCTTTTGGTCAGAAACCCTGGTTCCCGCAATCTTACAAACAGGCTCTTCTTTTGGATGAAGAGGCATTAACGCCGGATGGACCTTCAGATCGCCAACAACCAACTTCTGGCCTACGTCCAACTCGCTCAGATCCACATCGATGAATGGAGGAACAACATCCGCAGGACAAAGAAACTTTACAGTCCTCTTTATGGTGTTTAAATAAGAGCCTGCCAGGTTGTTTAAGTCATGATTTAAACCAGAGATTAGACCACTGAATATATCTCCCAAACGAAACAAAGGAAGTTAATTCGAAGCAACTAAAATAAGAGTAGAAAAGTAACGTGGGGAAACTATGAGGTGCATAATGACTTCAAATATACAGCTGATATCAAAACCTTTAGAAAAATGATAAGGATAAATGTAAATTATGGTATCAAGAAAATTTTAGCAAATTAGTTGTAAGCGCATTAAGTAACTAAAGTCTCCTGGGGTAAATGGAATTGATCAGATGTCACTGATGCTTTTATAGGTAATTCAAGAATGGTATTGGAAAAGTTGACAGCAAAGACAGATGGTCTAAAAAAGTCTGAGCTTCAAAATAATAAACACTCTTTGAGCTGCAGGAAACGAATCAAGAGACAGCAAGCAAAGATAGTCTAAAAATGTCTGAGCACCAAAATAATAAACACTATCCAATCCTCGTTCTTTTAAGGTGTGTATGATTAAGCCACAAAATGAGTACTCTGAATAAATAAAACTCTGTGCAAAAGCCTTAAGCTTTAAGAACTGATTATGAAAGAGATGGCTTGCCGAGATAAAGTGAGAACTAAATGTCAAACCATTGGAAGGAGCATATTTGAAAAGGCACTGCTTGATTCATTCACACTGTAGCAATAAAGTGGGACAATGGATTAGATTGCTAACCTTTCCTTAGTCCAGGGGATATATCGTCTCCTCGGAATACTAGAGGAATATTAACTTTCAACAAAGCATGTGAAGGTGCCCTTATAAAGGTTACGTTAAGTGGAGCATCCGTCCCTGAGTGAAGATGAACCTGGCAAGGTTGATTGAAAGACAGTTCAGAGCATGATTTGAATTGAGCAAAATTCCACAGGACAGTCAACTCTCTTAACAAAAAATGTTTTTACATATATAATAATCACCACAACCACTCCTACTACACCTTTCTTCCATTTCATTTGAATTTCAAGCAACAAAGCAATCATACAGAACATCATACTTTCCTACATGCCACATTGTGCCTAACTAAAAAATGTATAATGTTCCTTGTGACTTTACTTATTTTTGAATTGCCCCCTTCGAATTCAGTTCAGAGGGAAGGCAAACAAAGAAATTTAACCAACTTTTCTACATACACGAGAAGAGAAGCTCAAGTATATGATATAAACTTTCAATATAGATGATCAAAAACCTTACACTAACATCTTAACATTTTCGACGTCTCCAAATCCCTGAAATCATAACTAAAATAGATATTAGCAATGGATTACCAGGCGAGGAAGCACGCGGACCTTCTCGATAAGGTCAGTGTCAGATTCAAAATCAGAGCGAACCTCAAGGTCAAAGAGTCGAGAGAGGAAGAAAGAGCGGCCTAGCTGAGTGACAAGTTTGCGTATTTGGTTTGTGCGGACAGAGATAAGGCGCTTGTTACCTCCATGCTGACCGTCCTCCTGCTCAAACACAATGCTGGGGACTCGCCCTGCCTTTCGCTCCTTGGCTGAGGTGCTCTTACCCGATGAAACACGAGGGATTGCAAGGATCGTCTCTGCGTATTTCGGGTCAGGTGTTGGAAACCCTTCAAGATACGTCAGCACAGGAGGCTCAGGCGGCTCTACCTGGAGTGCCGCAGCAGCGGCTTGGGTATAGGGTCGTATGTGGATCGCTTTGGTGACTAAAGAGCGGTAGAGTAACATTGGCTGAGTAGTAAAAACTGGTAAAGAAGAGAAGGTTATGAATAAATCTAAAATTCATAGTCCAATTACGAAGTAAGAGTAAATGAAAACGAAACAAATTACAAGAAAAACATTCAAGCTAAATCCTCTGTCTTAAGCATTTTAACAATCACATAATCTACTTATATCATAACAGTTCACAATTAAGATCAAACAAATCACAAAAACTCCCAAACATTTAAGAAAAATCCTCTACCTCTAAATACTTCAACAAATATTATCAACCCGTTAAAAAAATTGAAAATTTAACAAGCTGTGAGCAAAAGAACTAACGATTAAGAGAAAAGGGGGAACCAACCCGAAAAAAAGTGATTAATATCAAATGGGTAGTTGAGCTTGGAACGAAAGAGCAGCAGCGGAAGACGTTGGCCAACGATTAGTGAGCAGCGGCGGTGGAATGGTGGCGACGAAGGGATCTGAATCTATTGACGATTTCGATCAATTTTAGGGTTTCTCTTTACTCTTTTTCAGGGTTTAAGAAACTCTTGTGCCATAGATAGAGACCATTACTCTGCTACGCTATGTCGTTTAACGTATTTTCAGAGTTTCACTTTTTCTTTTTTATAAATTTTTACTTGCCTGATTTTTTTTAGTATAAAAATACTCCTTTTAAATAAGGGGAAATTTCAAATTCTATGCATTATAGAGAGTATTAATTAAAAAATACATTAGCATAATAAAGATTTCAAAATAATGTCAGTCTTTGACATTCTACCCAAAATACTCTTGTCATTTTCCTTTCACTTCTCTCTTCTCTCTTCTCTCTCCGTTCATTCTCTCTCACCACACGACACCACCACCCACAGTAGCGACGCTTCCACCAACACCAGAAAAACCTCCATAACTTCAGCCACCTTGTAGAGATAAACACAATATACCCAAAGAAACATACATTTTGATTATTCTTTGTGTAGAAATTAATGGGTAATTAATTGTTTCTCAAATATAATGATGTTTCTTTCACTTAAGACACTAAATACTGCATTTCAAACAGATCTGGACATGATTTTTGAGTTTTTTTGCAATTTTTTTCAAAACTGAAACTCTGAAATCTGTAGAAAATCGACCTTGCTCGATGATGGTTCAATGGTGCTCGATGCCAGCTCGATAGGGACTTCAAAATCGTGATTTTTCATGAAAAAATGACTTTGCTCGATGGTGGTTCGATGGTAGCTCGATGGTGCTTGATGCAATTCTTGCAAAAGACATAATTTTTCACTCAGGTGTCCTTTGGGGTGTTTTTTTTTTTTGGTTATTTTTTCAAGATCTACACATTTGTCATGCTAATATGCACATTTGTGAAGTGTAACACTTGAAAAAAATACAAAAATGCAAACATACCTCATGTTTAAGACATCTTTTGGTATGTTTTTAAGTTTTAAACTTCCCAAATGTGCATATGAGCATGTCAAACGTGTAGATCTTGAAAAAATACCCAAAATAAAAAAAATCACCCAAAACGGACACCTGAGTGAAAAATTATATCTCTTGCAAGAATCGAATCTAGCACCATCACGTATCATCGAGCACCATCGAACCACCATCGAGCAAAGTCTTTTTTTCATGAACAATCTTGATTTTGAAGGCCCCATCGAGCCGGCATCGAGCACTATCAAACAACCATTCACTGGAACCTTCAAAATCAAGATTTTCATGAAAAAATGACTTTGCTCGATAGTGGTTCGATTGTAGCTCGATGGGGCTCAATGGTGCTTGATAGGATTCTTGTAAGAGACATAATTTTTCACTCGAGCGTCTGTTTGGAGTGATTTTTTTTTTTTTTTGTATTTTTTTCAAGATCTACACGTTTGACATGCTCATATGCACATGTGGGAGGTTTAAAACTTGAAAACATACCAAAAGATTTCTTAAACATGAGGTATGTTTGCACTATTGTATTTTTTACAAGTGTTACAATTCACAAATGTGTACATGAGCATGTCAAACGTGTAGTTCTTGAAAAAATACCCAAAATCAAAAAAAAAATCACCCCAAACGGACACCCGAGTGAAAAATTATGTCTCTTGCAAGAATTGCATCGAGCATCATCAAGCCACCATCGAGCAAAGTCATTTTTTCATAAAAATTCATGATTTTGAAGGCCCCATCGAGCTGGCATCGAGCACCGTCGAACCACCATCGAGCAAGGTCGATTTTCTACAGATTTCAGAGTTTCAGATCTGAAAAAAAAAATCACAAAAAAAACTCAAAAATCATGCCCAGATCTATTCGAAATATAGTTGATAACTCTACAAAATAGAGTTATTTTACCACATTTTTATGCTAATTGTTGCTTAGTCTTTGTGTTTTTAAGTAATTTATTACGTTTTTAAGTAATTTTGTATTTATTAGTCTTATTTTAATTTTCTAGATTTTTATATGTTTTTATAGATATTTTATTGCTTTATGTTGTAATTTAATTATTTAAAATTAGTGTTGTTAATTTGAATGCTAAAAATATGATTTTATTGAAATTAAATGTTATGTAAATTAAATTTTAATTAATATTTTCATGGAAGTTATATGATATATTTTATTAGTGAAAATATTTAATTTTAATTTAGTTTATGATTATTTTGTAGGAAACAATGTTGCAGTTTGGTACTTTGAAAAGAAAGGAAAATAAAATAATTAAAGCTGAATGAAGAAAAGAAAGTGACATTTTCAAGGAAAAGAAAAAGAAAAAATGATTTTTCTGAAAGAAAAAAAAAAAGCCTCAGCCCAAGGAGCCTCAGCACACCAGCCACCCAGCCCACCAGGTCGAGCCCCCTGCCTAGCCAGCCTAGGCCCTCGGCCCACCATGCCCCCCACTGCTTCCCTCTCTCCCATGGGCCCGCCTGCCACCCTTCGACCTAGCCGAACCCAACCAGAAGCCCACTCGCCCCGATCCAGCCCAGCAACCTCCAGCTCTTCCAATTGCCCTCCTGGGCCGCCTGCCCCTTCACCAGCCAGGCCCAAGCCATGTTCAGCAGCCCCTAAGCCTGCCACACAGCTGCCTTCTTCCCCTCTTGAACCCAAAAAAATGGTCTCATTGTCCCCTTGTCCCACAATGCCCAAAATTGCCACATTTTTACTCAACTTTTCTACACATTTTCACCACAAAATCATCATCACTCCTACAATTTACCCATACTTGTCATATTATTATTTATTTAATCAATTTAATTAATTTAAATTGATTATTTTAATAATCTCATTTTGGCTATAAATAGGGAATTTTCAAGACCATTTGGGGGTGTGCTTATTTTAGGAGAGGTTACACTACAAAATTTATACACATGGAAGACCACTCCACTCTCTTCATCTTTTTCTTCTTTTTTGTCATTTTTTCTATGAGTTTGTAGAGGAAAAATTTGGGGGTTCCTCCTCCAAATTTTCCTATTTATATTTGTAATTTTTTGTTTGTAATTTCTATTCTATGAGTTTCTAATCTTTTTAAGATTATTAAGGTGATGATGAAGCAATATTTAACTAGATAGTATTTATGTTGTATGTTGATTTCTCATTTTGTGAAACAAAGTTTATGGATTTTTCTTCTTCATATTTGTCTTTCATCTTTGATATCTCATATTTTTTATTGTTAGCATATATTTACATTTTATTCTTCATTAGTGCAAAATCATAATATTCTTTGATTAATGTATGTCATTAAATTGTACACATTCAATGCTTAGAACAAAAATATTATATTTTGCCTTATAAATAATGTTATTTGATTTTTTTTTTTTTTCATTAGGTTGATTCACATTAAATACTTTGAAATTATATTTTTTTGAAAAGTGAAGAAAAATCATATCTTTTTAGAAATAATTTGTGCTTAAAATTATAAATCTATTTGGAAAATGATAGTTTGACTTATTTTAACTATCACTAAAACTTGAGAATCAATATACTAATAAATATTATTAAACTTACATTTTGTGGATTCTAGTATCTTAATAATCTTTCATTTTAACACTTATTTTTAAATCATTATTAGTTTATTTTCATTCTCTTTAATTTCTTTATTATTATCTTTTATTTTATTTTCATTATACAAAAATCTCATCAATCTTTTGAGTTAGGTTAGAATTTATTGATTTTGGTTTAAAATATTTTTCTTTTTTATTTTAGATAACTCATTTGGTTTCGATCTTGTGCTTACACGAACACTATACTTCATATACGATTCGTGCGCTTTCGAGTTATACATTTTTAAAACATACCTGTTTTGGGTCCATCAACAATATATTAGTGTGGTGGTGGTGTTGGTGGTGCCGTGAGGTGAGAGAGAGTGAACTAAGAGAGAAAGAGAGAGAGAGAGAAGAGAGAAATGAGAAGTGAAAAGTGAGGGAGGAAATGGTATGGGTATTTTGCGTAAAGTGCCAAAAAGTAGTATTATTTTGAAGTATTTAATATGCCTAGCATTTTTTTAAATAGTTGCATTTATCAAGCATACAAACTGAAATTTCTTTTAAATAAATTATATCTTTCAATCACTCTAATTACTTATTACTAGGTAGGAGCAACGTGCAATGCACGTTTACTTAGTTTTAAAGTTGTAAACATTGTTTATACTTTTAATAAAAATTGTTTCACATATTTAAATATATATATATATAATAGAATGAATTATAGTTCTATAGTATAAATATTTATATTAATAATCTCTACATATATGACATCTAAACACAACATTGACATAGATATATATATATTTACATGACTATATGACATATATATATAAATTACAATAATATTTAAAAAGAAATTAATAATATAAATAAAATAAGAATGGAATAAGTCAAAGTGTAGACAGTAGTATACATCAATTATTTTTAGTTTCTAATGTATCTCTCAATGTCCATTGGTGAATTTGATGAAAAAAAAGAACTCCAAATCCCTTGATAAAAAACAAACTATCACACAAATTTATAAGATAAAAAATGATTTGTATGAAGAATATTTATAATAGATAAGAGTATATAGAGCTTTTTTTTTTTGTTTTAGGGGCTATTTAGGAATTTTACTCCCCGAATTATTATCACTACTGTATTATGCCCCTCGAATTTTTCAGCCCGTTAAAAATTCTCTCCGAACTATTCATAGTAATATAAAGTGATACTTCTATTAAGTTTCATGTTATGTGAATAACGGAATGCTGACGTGACTCTTTAGTCATTGTCACGTCAGCCACATGTATAATTTAAAATTAAAAATATATTTTTTCTTATTAAAAATTAATTTAAAAATAGAAAATCATTTTAAAAGATTAAAAAAAATATACTAAAATTAATAAATTAAAAATCAAATTTTAATAAAAAAAATTAAATTTTTAACTTCCTTTTATACATTTTTTAATTTATTTTGCTTCTTCTTTCTTCTCCAACTTCTCTCAGCCTGTGCTTCTTCTCAACCATTTCTTCTTCAACCATAACATCAACATCTCACATCAATACAACTTACAAACAACCAAATAAATTCAGATTAAAAACAAAATCTACACAAAACAATTCAACAATATAAAATACAATGAATAATCTAAAATCAAGATTAAAAGTAGTTTTTCTCTAATTTTTTGGAAAGATAAATCTGAGATTTTCTATGGATAATAACCACAACTTCAAGCCTAACCTCTCAAAACCCAAACCAAACCAACAACCCCTGTCGGGTCCCCCAAACATCAACCCATGTCGAATCCCACGACCTCCCCAAGAAACCAGCAAAGCCACCTTCCCCCACCGAACTTCCAGCCCCAAACACACACAGTCTCATCGAGCTCGTTCACCCCGTCTCATCCCTACAAACCCATCGAATCCAGATCTCAGATCTGGACACTCTTTTTGCCCTTTGCGTGCCTAAAACCCAAGTCTTTGCCAAACCATCACTATTCTTCCTAATTTGAGAATAAAGTTTTTTTTTATAATAATAAAAAAAAAGACAGGAGACTAAACAACAAAAGTTTGATAGTTGAGAAGAAAATTGTAACGTCTTGGATAGCCAAGACCGTTACACTGTGTGTTTATAAACGTGCAAAACTTGCTAATCAAGTCATAGTTAGAAACATGTTACTGAAACTATAATTGAACTAGGGTTAAAAGATTTTGGTTACAAAAGTTACATTTCATATAATTCAACATTTTGTACATGGGATCCCAAAAGAAATAGAGTTTAAAAGACAGTTTACAAAAATTCCAGATTATAACACATGTATTGGCCACTCTAAGGGCAAAACAGACACTTGGGCTTTTCTCGTCCTGTATCCCTCCTCGGTTGTGGTGACCGATCAACTGCCTATGTACATTTAGCCTCAAAGCTCTCCAACTCAGGACTAGTCTACCTTGCTTTTGCCTTTACCTGCATCACGTAGCACCCGTGAGCCGAGGCCCAGCAAGAAAACCATAATACAAAATATAAGCAATAAGCGATAGTCAGTTATATAACAAGTCATACAGCTCATGTAAACAGTGATATCAATCCACAAACCCATAATCAGTTATTCAGATAACATGCTTGTCACATTCTTCAATTAAACAACATTAAACATATCACACCAAAATACAGGGTCGGCACCCTTAGGCCGCACCCTCTGATTATCCAACTGGCTCCGGCTCGCTTAGGCCGAGCTCAGTGATTATATACTTAACCTCAGCTACCAGTGGCCGAGCCGCGCCCTGTGTGCAAATATTGATTCCGGCAATCTTAGGTCGTTTATCACATGTCCCATGGCATAATACTATCTCATGACATCTCATTTGAATATAGGGAACTCTTAGTCCCAACACAAATACATAACCGAATGCAGTTTCTTACCTTTGATTCTGATAGCTTTGATTAGTGAAATCGACCTTCAAGTACGATCCCGTCCGAGCCCTAGCGTACACCTAGTCACAGCCATCAATTAGAATCATCACTAAACTTCAATTACAAAACCTAACATCGGGACCAATCCCGAGCCCTCGGGAAGCCCTAATTCCATCAAACGGGGTGGTAGAATCAAACCCCGAGCCCCCGGGCAAAAACCCTAAGAAACAACCCAAAAATCCACTTCTGACGGCAGGGTAGCGCTACAGCGCCACAAAGTGGGCGCTACGGTGCTACAAGCATAGCCAAAAGCCCCCCAAGAAGCCAGCATAGCGTTGTAGCGCTCCAAGGCTAGCGCTACAGTGCTACAAGCAACAAACTTCAACCTATGGTTTTCTCCTTTGAATTTCCTCGAGCCAAAACCCCCTAGAACACCTCCAAACCTCAACTACACTTCAAAACAAGCCTACCATTCACTACATCTCACCCCACATGGCCCAACAACCTCAATTCTAACCACATGCATCATTAAACAAAGAAACACAAGCATTGAGCTCAGAATTCAAGAACTCAACCAGAAACTCAGAAATTCAAGACCTCAAAGCCAGAAATTGTTACCTTCAATGGGGAAATTCGACCTTAGATTATCTCTATGCCCTTCTAGCCTTTAGCTCCTCAATTCTTCAAGCTCAATTCCCCTAACTTCCATCCAAAACTCAAGCTTAGAAATCACCTCAACAAAATCTAGAAAAACTCATCAGAAATCTTTAGACCTTACTTCAATTGAGCTTAATTCCAGTGGAACTTCCTAGCTTCACCAAGGATCCAAGTGCTAAGCCTTAGCCTAAGCCTCCTCTGAATTACAGCTCCAAAACTCCTCAAGAAATGGTGAAGGATGGCCTAAACCGAGAGAGAGAAAAAGCCCTTGTTTTCCTTCTTTCTTTCCTTCTTTTTTTCTTTCTTTCAGCTTCTACTTGTTTCTACAATTCCCACTAAGACATATAGGTAGAAAACACCCTTATCACCTCTTAACCAACAAAATGACCATTTTGCCCTCCCATTAAAATTCCAACCCTAAAACACTCCAAGGGCAATTTGGTCATTTATTCCCAATTCCCGCTAATTCCTCGAGTGTCCCTAATAATTACCGCTTGCATCTCGACACCTAACTAATCACCAATTATATTCCTCAATATCAAATAGCCTCCAATATATTTTTCAAATTCCCAGAAATACCCTGAGCCAAGTATAAATTCCCACCGTGACTTTTTCGCTAAACCGCTCACTAGGATCACCTTGAGTCACAAGCTACAAATATATCTACATAATAATGTGGTCTCAACAATTTATTACAAATATTTACATTTATGCCCTCAACGGGCCAAAATTACGAATATGCCATTATAACCTAATCAGGGCCTACATGCATACTAATACTCATAATCATGCATTTAATCATTTAAATCACTCATGATCCAGTTATTCCATCCCGACACACTAATCGAGGACCTTAAGCCTTATTAGTAATTTTGGGTCGTTACAACAATTGTATTATTTCTCTTATTTCCAAATAATTAGTTTAGATTCCTACTTTTTTAACAATTCAATTTCAAAATTGATATTCTTTAAACTTGTAGCTGAATTTAGCATGCTCAGTGCTTTATGAAAGGACTATCATGCCAAAACAAATTCAAACATGATCTATTTTGTTAATTTATTATAAATTCAGTATCTAAATTGGCAATAAAAGTTATTTTGTGGAGTAATGTGTGAATTGCTTTTTTTTTTTTTGAAATTCTATTTAGAATTTTTTTTATAAAAATATATAAACATATATAAGTGAAATTTATTAAGGGATCATTTGGCAGGATAATATATTTTTTAAAGTCATTTTGCACTCTAACATATTTTTAATAATTCTTTGCAAAATAGTCTTTCATAATTTAGACAACTAGTCGAAAATTTAGACAGGTGGTTGAAAAATTCAAACAGCCGGTTGAAAATTTTAGACAGCTGGTCGAAAACTTTAGACAACTGGTCGAATTTTAGCCAAATGTCATTTTGCAAAAAACTATCAAAAGTAGGTCAGAGTACAAAATTACTAGTCACTTTCACCAATTTTTGTTAATGATATGTGCTTTATATTTCATCACTATATGTAGTTTCACCCGTGTAGTGTAAATAATTACGTTTATTGAATATATCTCATTTCAAATAAATGTATACTAAAATTAATTTTATAGTTTATGAAAGATTTATTGATTCATTTTTTAACAAAATTCTAAGTCTTCTATTGATAATTTTAACATTTTTAAAAATATTATACACCTCCAAACAGTTTTAGATATCTTATTTTATAAAAAAAAAATCCAAAAACATTCTTTAAAAAACAAAGAATTTGTGAAAAAATAATCAGTAAAAACTTAGGTTATGATATTTGGTTAAGGATAATGAAATGAAACCATTTTTTTGGGAGTCATTTGGTAAAATGACATTTTTTAAAGTCATTTTGCACTCTAGCATAGTTTAAATAATTCTTTGTAAAATTGTCTCCTATAATTTAGACAATTAGTCAAAAATTTAGACAAGTGGGCGAAAATTCAAACAGCATCTAGTCGAAAAATTTAGACAAGTGGTCGAATTTCAGACAGAGGTCATTTTATAAAAAATTATCAATAGTAAGCCAGAGTGAAAAATCACTTAAAAAAAGTAATTTTCACCAATTTATCTTTTTTTTTTCATTCTTTGGTGTGGTTACTTTATAAAATATTATAAGGGAAATTTGAGTTTTTATGCTTAATGAGGAGTTCTAAGTCAAAAAAATGCTAGGCATTTTTCAATCATTTCAAAAAATGCCAATTCTTTTGACAATACTTAAAATATCACTCTTATAATTTTTCCCATCTACTTCCTTTACTCTCTTCCATCTCTCTCTCCCTCAACCCATTCCTCTCAACTCCATCTCTAGAAAAAAAAAATTCATGAGTAAGGTAAAATATAATAGAACTCAATGCAACAGCAAGTATTCATCATTTAGGACACTAAAATACTACATTTCGAACAGATCTGGGCATGATTTTTGGATTTTTTTTGTGATTTTTTTTAGATTTGAAACTTTGAAATGTGCATAAAATCGACGTGGTTTGATGGTGCTCGATGCTAGCTTGATGGGGCCTTCAAAATCAAGATTTTCATGAAAAAATCGATGTTGCTCGATGGTGGTTCAATGCAATTCTTGCAAGATACGTAATTTTTCACTCGGGTGTCCATTTGTGGTGATTTTTTTTTATTTTGGGTATTTTTTCAAGATCTACATGTTTGAGATGTATATATACACATTTGGGAAATATAAATTTTGAAATGAATGCAAAATGCAAACACATGCATCATGTTCAAGATATGTTTTGGTATGTTTTCAAGTTATAAACTTTGAAATTGTGTATGTGAACATCTAAAACATGTAGATCTCAAAAAAATACCCAAAATAAAAAAAAAATCACCTGTTTTAGATGTTCACATTCACATTTTCAAAGTTAGAACTTGAAAACATACCAAAACATATATTTAACATGAGATATGTTTTGCATTTTGCATTTTTTTAAGATTTACATTTCCCAAATATGTATATATACATCTCAAACGTGTAGAACTTGAAAAAATACAAAAAAAAAAAAACACCCCAAGCGGACACCCGAGTGAAAAATTACACATCTTGCAAGAATTACATTAAGTTCTATTATATTTTACCTTACCCATGAACTTTTTTTCTAGAGAGTTGAGAGGAATAAGTTGAGGGATGAGAGAAGAAGAAATTGATGAGAAAAATTATGGGAAAGATATTTTAAGTATTGTCAAAAGATTTGACATTTTTCTGAAATGTTTAGAAGGCCTAACATTATTTTAATTTAAGACACGTCATTAAGCATTAAAATTCAAATTTCCCTATTAGAATGTCTTACTTTATAAAACATTAAAATATCATTACAATATAATGATTTTTCCATTATTTTAGTAAGATGAGTATTCCATCAAGATCCATCCAAAAGAGAAAGGAAAGTCAAATTCCAATACACATAAACAAAAAATATTATTTTATTACTATATTTTACTCTTATTAAATCTTATCTCATTTCATTCTCATTCTATTATTTTCATTTCTCCCCACCAAACATACCCTTAATTACTAATCTTTATTAAACTCAAGACTTTGATTACCAAAATAATTTTAGGGACTGAATGCCAAAGAAAGTAAAATTTAAGGGACGTTTATGCTAAAATCCCAAAAAATAAACAATCATCCACTTAAAAATTGAGATAATAAGAAAACTGATGTAAAAAGAATTTGCTTCACCGCCAAGAAGGGCAGGAAACATAAGAGAAAAGTATTGAACGCTACTTATTATACAAAAGCAATATATAAATTAACTAAAGTAGAGCTCAAAAATTGAGAAAAATATTCATTTTTTAGAGAAGAGTAAAATTTGATAATTATACAGGTTACAGAGGCAAAAGATTCAAAGAGAGGAAAACAATTGACATCCAATAATGACTGGAAGATTTAGACAACATTTTAAGCTCCCATTTTCAAAAGCATCATTAATTCACTTAATTTTCTTTCAAATTGACAGTTAATAACTTACACATTGCAATAAAATGTTATTTGCAGGCATGAAAAAAGTTCCACTGTGCCTTTACGCTCCGCTAGCATACAAACGGGTCCATTCCTTAGCTGCAAAAAGGTTCAACGCAAAACAAAAGAACAGACTTTATAAAGCGTGAAACTGTCATGATTGTGATCGTGTTCAACAGATGATAAGCAAGAAACTACCTACCTGTTTCGACAGCCTCAACTTCGTTGCTTTTCCAATGCTTGGCAATGTTCTCTGAAAGAGGGTCGTCGGGATTTGGGGCACTAAGAAGTGCTTGAATGCTAACAAAATATAAAAATCAATGTCAGCAATAAGAAACACCTTCAAAGATATCTTGTCATGCACGTCTCTTTCTTTCTGCAACGGTATCGTGTTTTCAGAAATTTTAAAAATAAGAATGAAATGGTTGAAGGAGGAGAGTGGCAGATATGAACTAACAGAGAGGAGTACCAACTACCAGTTGATTAACCAAAGTTTCTATAAAGAACAATAATGGATGGTGGATGGTGTACCTCAAAAGTACAGTTCGTATCTGAAGAGCAGGACTCCATTTGTCTTTCAAGATATCGAGACAAATTCTACCGAGCTGCATGAGAGAAGAAAAACGAGCATTACAAGACAATTAGCTACTTGGAAATGGAAAAAACAAACAATAAGGTAAAAAATATAATTTGCTACCTTATCGATGTTAGGATGATATATCTTGGTGAGAAACCGAACCTGTAATAAAGAAATGTAATTACTCATGCAGAGAAACCAAGACAAATGAAGTTGCAGGGGAAAAACCTTTCATTTGGTAGTGCTGTCTAAAAGTAACACAATAGAAGAAAAGCCAACAAAGTTCTACAAATTAAATGGCCATCAAGTTGAGCAAAGTAAACGTCCTGAAAAATTACTAACAAGTCTAAAATTAAATCTTTAATTAGTTTTTCACCACTAAAGAACTAGGGTATCTTATCTTCTCACACATAAGATAAATTCCAACCCCGCAACCTATCTTTGAAAAGGAAACTTGGTATTATAACTGTAAATCATATATTTTGATGATTGTACATGGATACATGGGTAATGTTCAACCAAGTGCAAGGGCAATCGTCTGCACTGCAACATTAATGCAGTTAAAAACCACATAACATGAGCACACTACAGAAAACATCAAGTAAAAATGCATAACACAAGGACCTCAAAAGCAGCAAATAGAAAGGCCAAGTAAATTCATGAAGCTCTATCGTCTCCATTTAAAATCTCTCCCCACTTATTTGGATCTTTACACCCTAGGTGAACATCATGTAAACAATAAGGTAAAATGGTAAATAAAAGATGAAACACTGTTAATATATCAAATGATTTATCTTGGGTTTTCAGTCAAACTAATTAGTTGTCTGAGTAAAAACAATAGCAATATAGAGCTTCCACTATCATGCATTACACCACGGACAACATTATAAACAATAAGAAACGAAAGCTTTAATTTTTAGCTAAATGGTTCAATAAAAGAGCCTTTTCTTGGCGTGACAAATATGACAGAATGTTAAACAAACAAAACAAAAGGACCTAATGGCCAAAGTAAATAAAAGATCCGATGATTTTTTATTAAAACACTATATGTTGAAATGACCCAAAGTGTAAGTACCTTAGGAGCAGCCATTGGATATTCTTCAGGCAAAAATAGTTCCAACTTGAAAACTCCTCCTGTAAAAATAGATTGCAAATAAATATACATTGTCTTGGGTCAAAATGAGTACTGACCACATAATGATAAAAGAAAGAGCGAGTGAAATGGGAAAAAAAACATATCAATCGGGCTAAACAATTCAAAATAAATATGCTAAAAGACTGATTATAAACACCAAAATTGGGTTTGCTTGTCCATGCCCTAGATAAAAGTAAGACATGATGGAGTGGTGGAAAACATAGTCATGTGCTAAAGCTCAAATACACTCAACCTACCACTTTAATACACAAATAGTGATTTTTAACATTATTAATATGCAAGGCAACTATCACATGACAGTATAAGCAATCAACAGCTAACAACACCATATTCACTGATAAAAAGACCAGCGACGTCAGGCTTCTCAAGCATAACAAGTAGAGTATTGATACTATTGGTTTTCTTCAGCACTGTCTGATGACTTCCCATGTCAGTGTCAACTTGATACTAAAGTTGTTCTATTCTGACTAAGACCACATTCAATAGTGCTTTTCTGATATATTCTGCATTTACTTTCTAAAAGCACTTTTGCTTTAAGGATGGATATTTAAGTCTTATAAGCAGCTTTTTATTATTTAACTGTTTAGGTGCTGATTTTCTAATTGTAACCATTACACCCATACTACTAATAAAATTTCAAAATATTTCACAATCCCCACAACATCTAACATATAGTTTAAGTATTTAACAAGTATATCTGCCTTTTTAAGTTAAACCCTTTCCACAATTTAATATAACATTTTCTTCAATTTTATTTTTATTATTATTAAACTTAAAATAACCAAAGCATTATTAAAACAAACCAAAGCATTGTCCAAGTATCAAACGTCTCTAAATAAGATAGTTCGAATTTAGAATACAGGTGTGACTGACTGCATAAAGAGAAGACATTCTTCCTACATCCTAAAACTATATGGAGCCCTCACTTCATCCTACTGTGACCAATCTGAAATAACAGAACTTAACGCTGCTAAGATTTTAACTAAATAACACTTCAAATATATTTAAATAAATATAAACCTCATAAATCAAATCCAGAATTTTTTTCACATGCAAGCATTTCCACAAATTAAAGCTAAGAGCCAAAGACAAACAATTGTAATAACCAAAAAGTTCAAGAAAGAAATTTCCACATTATGAAGAAACCATATGTATATTTTCTCTTTACAACAATATACCAGGCAGAGGTCCTATCAAAATATGATATTTCCATATAGGTGGAGATTGCCTCGGATCCAAGAAATATATATATATATATATATATGTCTATCTGTGAAGACATCTGCAATATCCGAGATACCAATATTTCTGGCTATTACACTTTAGTATGTAATGCTTCAAATCCGTCACTCCAAAATTTTCATGCTCCGAAGAATCTGTCATTTTATTGATTTTCATTGGGGTTATTTTTAGCTGCATTCCCATTTTTTACATTTTGTAACACTTAGATCCAAAAGTTAATTTTGTATCAGTTGGGTCCCCAATCTTTTCAAAACATATCATTTAGATCCCTAAATGTTATTTTTGTTTATTTTTTATTTGAAAATACATAAAAAATATAAAATAAATGGTTAATCATTCTTAAAATGTTTGAATATTTAATTTATGACAATAACAAACATGACATGAAAACAAAATATTTTCATGGTATTTTTAAAAATATTTAATATTTTAATAAATTAAATTAATGTTTTATTAAAAAAATATTCTTACCTACATAGTTGTTTTATAATTAATATTAATAACTATGTTATTTCAATTATCTTGATATTATCAATTTTTATTATGTTTATTTCATACATTCTTTTTAAAACTTAATAATAGTGTATAAATTTATTTATGTGTATATATATAATTAGTTATAAGTTGCATTATAGAAAAAAATTTGCAAAATAAAAAATAAATACGTACATATAATCTCGTGATCGTTCAGATATTAATATTAAAAATTTACAAGTAAAGAATTTTTTTTAATGAAAAATTAATTTAATTTATAAAACCATTAAATATTTTTAAAATGTCATGAATATATATATATATTTTTTCAATGTTATGTTTGATATTGTTATAAATTAAGTATGTCTAATTTTTTTTTAAGAATGATTCACTATGTTTTATATTTTATTTATGTATGTTGAAAGAAAAAAAGAAATAAAAATATCAATTAGGACCTAAATGATATAATTTGAAAAGATTGGGACCTAACTGTGTGTAACAAAGGGCAAAGAATGGAGACTACAGCTGAAAAATAAACTTTTCATTGAGATGGCAAACTCTAAAATTTTCATTGTTCCCTAACAAGCTCAAGTGCTTGACTGAAAGCTCCAATATTTCACGAGCACTAATACCTAACTGGTCTGGCCAGCATCATACCGTAGACTTACGCAAACCCAAAAATTTTAAAAGACTCTAAAACCCAAACCCACATCAAGGAAAATCACTAAATGCAACCCAGCTGGGACAATCACTCCTCCCATGCATCACTTCACATTGTATAAAAAAATTAAATTATCTGATAGCTACTAAGGCTATTACTTGTGTACCCAAGTTAAAGCAATAATCAAACATACAGATATGGTATGATAGATTCTGTGCTCTCTTTAGTATCAAGTATCAACCCCATAATAGTACAAGAAAAAAAAGGCTAAAGAAAAAAGCACGCGACTTCAAACATTTCCCATTAATGAAGAAAAAAAAAACAATGTAAAAACAATTACAGTAAACAAATTAAGAACATGGGTTCTTCGAATTATCATTTAAAAATACACCAAAATTATAGAGAGAGATTTACCTTCGTAAGGCGATTGCGTCGGGCCAAGGATCATCACATTAAAATAACGCATATTGTCTTCTGATGGCGAAGCACTAATGCCCGGAGCTGAATCCAAAAAACATCACAAGTTCAAAACTAGCAAATAAAAACACTTAAAACCCAATTTCCCTTAAACCCAGATCATATTTATGCTCATCCAATGATCCGGGGCAAAGTTTCTCTATTTCCATAATAAATCAATCAAAACGAAGACAGTAAAGCATCGAATTGAATCGGAGAGACAAAGAGACTAAAGCACTCACCAGGTTCACTCAGAAGACGCTGCGTTTCCTGTACGATCACGAAAAAAAAATGCAAAAAACGATTACAAAAATTACAGAAAAATCAGAATCAAATGAGAAAGAAACAAAACCCAAAAAAAAATTGTTTGGTTGCCGAGAAAGATCGGGAAAACAGGGAGGGGAATATCGGTTTGCCCATTATCAATCGCGCAATGAAAAAACGTCGATCAAGTGAAATTGAAAGAGGGATCGCGAAGAACAGAGAGGGATCGCGAAGAACAGAGAGGGATGAACCTTGATGATCCTTCGGGGAAGATTACTGTTCGCCATAACTGGGTCGATTGCAAACTACGCCAACACAAAACGAGGGTTTTTGGAGAGAGAGAGAGAGAGAGATGAGAGAGAAAGCTTTCTCCTTCCACTGTGATAAAGTATCTATAAAAAGGACTTCATTGACGAATTTTAGAAGTTTTCCTTTTATTTTATTCTTATATATTCTTTGCAATTATTTCACTCATGCCCCTAAAATATATTCTTCTATCATTTTGCCCCTTGAATTTTTTTACTTGCACCTTAGGCTACCTTGTCTTTTTTTTTTCTTTTTTGCAAAAAAGGCAAGCCATTCAACTCTACACATAATTAACCATCAATTTTTTGGTTAATAATCTACAACAAAACTAAAAATTAAAAAAAAAAACAATAAGGATGCTCAATTAACAAACAATTGTGTGTTTGCGAATGCTCAATTAAAGAGACAATCATGTGTTTGCACATGTATTTTGTTAAAAAAGTGTTTAATGTTAAATGAGTTGACAATTTTTACAACAAAATGAAAACATAAGATGGTGTAGGTGCAAGTTAAAAATTAGAGAGCAAAAGCACTTCTGTCTTTACCTGAGGAGTTAGACTCAGCCTTGACATATGATCAAGCGGTACGAAGAGAATTTTTTTTTTTGAAAGAGGTACGAAGAGAATATTTAAGGAGCCTTTAGTGAAATAGACTGTTTTATTTAATTAGTAAATGACACCTATAATCTCCACTACTTTATTTGAAGGAACTACCTTTATTTTTTTTATGTGCATATACTACTTTATACTTTTCCAATTTAAATATTTAGGTAAATTTCATGTTATATATTCCTCATAATTTAGTGTAATATTTTAATATGCCACCATAAGTTATTATCTCAAATATACGACAATTTCAAATTTTTAGACAAAAATACCCCTAACATTCAAATATCCATTTTTTCTCTCAATCTAAACTTTCTCTCTCTAACATCTCTTATTCTCTCACTCTCTCTAACATTCTAATCTTGTAGATCTCGAAAAAATACCAAAATTAAAAAAAAAATCATCTGAAACCGACATTTAAGTGAAAAAATACGAATCTCCAAAATTTTCGTCAAATTTCAGTGCAGAGTATCGAAATTGCATCGAAAAAACATCGTTTTGGATAAAAATCAAGTTTTCATGATTGCATCGAAACATCATCGATGTACCATTGATGTTGCATTGAAATACCATCAATTTGGCATCGAAACACCATCGATTTTGCATCGAACAGTCATCGTTTTGGCCAAAAAAATAAGTTTTCATGATTGCATCGCAACAACATCGATTTTGTATCAAAACATCATCGATGTACCATCGATTTTGCATCGAAACACCATCGATTTTGCATCGAAAAAGCATCGTTTTGGATAAAAATCAAGTTTTCATGATTGCATCGAAACATCATCGATGTACCATCGATTTTTCAATGCAAAATCGATGGTGTTTCGATGTTCTTTCGATGCAATCATAAAAACTTGTTTTTTTGGCCAAAACGATATTTTTTCGATGCAAAATCGATGGTGTTTCGATACAAAATGGATGGTACATCGATGATGTTTCGATGCAAAATCGATGGTGTTGCGATGCAAAATCGATGGTACATAGATAATGTTTCAATGCAAAATCGATGATATTTCGATGTTGTTGCGATGCAATAATGAAAAGTTATTTTTTTGGCCAAAACGATGGCTTTTCGATGCAAAATCGATGGTGTTTCGATGTCAAATTGATGGTATTTCGATGCAACATCGATGGTACATCGATGATGTTTCGATGCAATCATGAAACTTTAATTTTATCCAAAACGATGTTTTTTTGATGCAATTTCGATGCTTTCCACTGAAATTTGACGAAAACTTTGGAGATTCATATTTTTTCACTCAAATGTCAGTTTCAGATGATTTTTCTTTTAATTTTGGTATTTTTTCGAGATCTACAAGATTAGAATGTTAGAGAGAATGAGAGAATAAAAGATGTTAGAGAGAGAAAGTTTGGATTGGGAGAGAAAATGAGTATTTGAATGTTAGGGGTATTTTTGTCTAAAAAATTGAAATTATCATATATTTGAGATAGTAACTTATGATGGCATAATAAAAAATTTCACTAAGTTATTATGCATATAACATAAAATTTCCCAATATTTATTCATATGTTTTGGCTCGTAGAAGTTTGTACATTCAACAATCCTTTTTTTATTTCCTGCTCTCTATGCCAACTCTAGGTAATTCGTGAAGATGCTTTGATCGGCAAGGATTTCAGGTTTCACAATTTTTCCATTGAATCTTATTATAATAATGTTATTAGGCTTCTAAGAGCAGTTACAACAGATGATGTAAAACACCTTATATTGTAAAATATAAAGAAAAAATGGAGAAAAATAACAAAATAACGTTCCAACGGATGCTTCATTATACATATATATTTTTAGAGAATGCTTCAGTAATATGTTAAATCTACAGAATACTATTTCCTCCTCTAAAGCATATTTTATTAGTTTAATTTTTATGCTGGACCTCCTCCCCACTAATGATCATTTTTTTTTTAGAAAATCTCTTTTTCTTATTTATTTACTTTATATTTTTGTAATATTAATTTTAAAATATAATATAATGATATGATGTTATAAATATTAAAATATATGTGGATATTATTAATACTTAAAGTAAAATATTCAAAATGAATAAAATATATTTAAATGATGTAAAAAAAAAAATTAGGAAAGCTATTATGTGGTGTAACGTAAAAATTTGAAATAAAATAAAAAAAATAAAATTGATGTGATATGATATATGGGTAGATTTTATAAATATTAAAAGATATTATGATATTATTGATAGTTAAAGAGAATATTTAAAATTAATAGAAAATATTTAAAAATATAGTATTTAAATTATATAGAGAAAAAAATAGAGAAACTGATGTATGGTGTAATATAAAAGTTAGAGGTAAAATAGAAAAATGTGTGTTTTGGAAATATATTTTAAAAGATGAAGTAGAACACTCCAATGGAAGACCTATAATAGTTACTTAACTAAAATATATAGCTCAAAACCTTTAAAATGCATCTCTATTGAATGAGCTATCATACTAAAATATATTACTTTATGAATGATACTTCTCCACGTATAGCTAAATTTTAGGCTCCCTCAAAAATATTTTAATATTTTTTCTTTATTTTACCATAAATATATAAATAACATATTTATTATTCACTCGCTTGCTCTCTTTCTTTCTTTATCTCTCTCCATAGATATATTATATATTTTTTTCATATATACAAATATATTATATATTTTCCTATATAAATAGGGCACATTAAAAAATAATTTTTAATATATTATTATTTTTTAATTTAATTTGATTATCAATTACATATACTTTATGTAATATGTAAATAATTTATATTATAGTAATATTACAATATTAATAGTTTAAGAAAATATAGACAAATATTAAAAAAAATATAATGATATTAATTATTAAGAGTTAAAGAAAATATTTAAAATGAATTGTTGTACCCTAAAAATTAGCACAAGTTTACTCACACAGCTAGGGGTACAACTGACAGATGGATATGTGAAAAAGCAGCCAAGTAGATCCTTTGGTTAACAATCATGTGAGCAGCTTGAGTTGGGACTTGGCAGACCGACATTCAGGTTATTGTCAGGCCGCCTCCTAGGATAACGATCTAGTTCGAGACCAATAGTGGTCAGATCCTTCTTTGGGCGCTCTGAAGGTACTACGAACTAAGTTTCAAATAATCTTTAAACGCCAGCTCGATGAAGACATTTAGCTCATGGAAAACTAGTCAGAACGCATACTGAAGAATCCCAAGGGACTTGAAAGCTCTTTATAGGCTCATTAATAACAAGACTGTATTGCCTATTTATCATTTATTATCCGAGATAGCAAGAGTATACTCTATTCTATTAGCAAATCATATCCCAATGTAAATGAGAATAATCTGTATTAAATGTATACCATATTTATTCATGCGATTACCCAAACCTGTCCAGAAAATTCCCCTATAAATATCAGGGATAATGGACAGGGAAGGGGACTGCCTTTTTGTATTACTAAAACTCTGCAAAAATTGTGAGAGAAAAGCAATAATAATGTCTTGTGGACTAGGTGGATTTAACCACTAAACCACGTAAAAGTTGTGTGTGTAGAAAAGGGTTCTTATTATTTCATTACGGTTTAAATAAGCACTAATATCCTTATTAGATTTCTTAATCTACTGTTGGCGAAAAATCACGTCAATAGTTTGGTGCTTTTGTTGAGAGGAAATTAGTGCTTTTCAAGTTTCAGTTGACATTCATCATGGTGCTCACTCGATCGATGCATGATAATGAAATGGAGTAGCCTGGTGGGAAGGAGACCCATCATATCGTTGTTCCCATTGAAAGGGGCCCAGATGTTCAGCAACATCCTGGGAAACAACCGGTGGGCCAAAACGACGCTGGGAGTTTGGTGTCACTCCCACCAAATCCTAATCCAGGATATTTGACTATCGTCGAGATGGAGAATGCCCAATTAAGGAGCCATCTCGCGAGGGCAAACAGACAGATCGAGGAGGTTCTGGCTCGGTTCCACCCTCTTGCAACCGATGTCAATGTCAGAAAGAGGCAAAGTGGGTCTCATAAGTCCCATAGGAATAACCAGTCTAAACCTAGTCGTTCTGTCAAGACCGCCACTCCGAGCTTTGTACCTTTAGAGCGAAACCACCAAAGTGCTCAGCCCACTGGTCATCATAGGAGTCATCATCAGCATGTTAGTCGCTCGGTTAGAACTGTGACTCCCAGCTCTATGCCTTCTTCACAGATTCCAAAGAATGCCCACAACAACCCACCAGGGCGGACTGGGACAAGTTCACTGAGGCAAAGTGCTCCAGCAAATTGTAACGCCCCATGTCACTATGGCTACTTTCTGGAATGACGACTAACCCTACAAACCAACACGAGTCATTCCAGCGTGCTTTGTCCTCACTCGCACGCTTCTTGTGAAATGTAACAACCCAAAATTGCTAATAAGGCTTAATGGCCTTGATTAGTGTGTCGGGAGGGCATAATTGGTATATATGTGAATAAATGATTAAATGCATGATTATGTGGCATGCATGATTATATGATTATATGGATATGATTAAATGCATGTTTATGAGTATTAAATATGCACACTACTACAAAAACACCCTTTTATGACACTTTTTTAGGGCACTCACCTGGATGCGAGTCCTAAAAACAACTCTTGGATATTTTAGGACTCGCTGAATTTCTTTTAGGGCTCGCGGAGCGAGGCCTAAAAACTATGTGTGTCCTAAAAGTTTGAGTTTTTTTTAAACGAACACCTCCTGGACTTTTTAGGACTCGCATTGCGAGTCCTAAAAACTTATGTGTGTCCTAAAAGTTTGAATTTAAAAAATTTCAAATTCCCTCAAATTTTTTTTAACTAAAATTTTATTATTTATTAAATCACAAAGAAAAATATAACACAACAGCCCATTCTCTCTCTCTCTCCTTTCTTTCTTCCCCCATTTCTCTCTCTATCTCTCTTTCTCATGAACTCCACAACCAAGCCACGGACGACAATGCTACGACCACCCCCTCCTACACGCGCCAGCGCAATGGACGCAGCAGGTCGGTGACCTTCGACCCCCGCGAGCCCAGCCTCTCACGTGTCGCCCTCCGCCGCCTAAAGTCGTTCGAAGTCGTGGTGGTGCTATTTTTCCCAAACTCTTCCGAGTGTTTTCCAATCGCCTTGAGCCACCCCGACCCAAACGAACACCACCAGTGCATTCCTTGTGCTTTGGGCATCAAAACCCACTAAATGATTGATTATTTTCCCAAACCACCACCGTGGGGTGGTGGCGCTGCTGTTAACGTCAGAGCTCCGGCGGGAGCTTTGGCTATCAATTAATTTTTTTTAAATTAAAAATAAGACTTTTTAGGACTCGCACATTCTTTTAGGACTCGAACCTTAGTTTTTAAGGCTCTCAAATAGAGGACTCACGCCCCGCGAGTCCTAAAAAGCATTTTTTGTAGTAGTGGCATGTGGGTCCAGTTTAGCTTATAAGGGCATGTTTGTAATTTTGGCCTGTTGAGGGCATAAATGTAATTATATGTGATAAATTGTTGAGACCACATTATTATGTGGATATATTCGCAGTACATGGCTCGAGACGCTCCTAGTGAGCAGATTGGCGAATTAGTCACGGCAAGGATTTATACCCAACTCGGGGGAGCCTAGGGGTATTTTTGGGAATTTAGAAAATATATCGGGGATTATTGGACATTGGGTAAATAATTGGTAATTAATTAGACGACATGATTAATAGGTAGATATTAGGAGCAATTGAGGAATTAGCGGGAACTGGAAGCAAAATGACTACATTACCCTTTAGGCACCTTGAAAGATTACAATGGTTAGAGGGGCAAGTGAGTCATTTGGCTGATGGAGGTTATACTTTGAATTGTTAGAACAAAACAGAAGGTTATAGAATAATCCAAAGAAAGAAAGAAAGAAAGCTTTCTCAGCTCTCTCTCTCTCTCTCTCCCTCTCTCTCATCTCTCACATACTCCCTCTCCTTCACTCTCCCTTATGAAACTTTGAAACTAAGGAAAAAGGGCTGAAGAATTCAGACTTGAGGCTAGGGTTTTGGAAGGGAATTTAGCTGGGAAAAAGCTAGGAATTGAAGCTAGAATTGGTGTGGTTTCAGCCATAGTTGAGGTAAGGTTTCCATTGTAAATTTCTCTGTGTTAGGCTAAGTAGTTTGAGGCTTGAACATATGTTTATTCTGGAATTTTGATGGGAATTTAGATAAATTGAAGCTCTGAAACTAGGGGTTTAAGCTCATAATTTGGAGGTTGAAGCTTGTGGGAAGATAGTCATAATTGAGGTAAAATTATGATTGTTATCTCTGAATTTTCTGAATTCTTACTCTGTTTTTATGGTGTTTGGGGCTTGAGAGCTTGGATATGGATTTTGGGGATTTGTTGGAGTTTTTGGGGAAAACTTGGTTAGGTTTTGTTGGCTTTGATGAGTAGAGTGGATTTCTATGGTTAATTATGGATTTGGAGGTCTTGAGGGATGGATTTTTGGAGCTTTGGCTCGGGGAAATACGAAGAGAAAACCCAGAATTTCAGAATTCTGGTGTCAGCGTTGTAGCGCTAGGTTGGGAGCGCTACAGCGCTAGGCTGTGATTTTGGGGGCTAGAGTCTCTAACTCTAGCACTGTAGCACCCAATAGGTAGCGATGTAGCGCTGCTCAGCTTTCAAAACTTAATTTTTGGGTAATTTTTAGGGTTTTTGCTCTGGGGCTTGGGGGACGATTTCACCACCCCGTTTGGTGGAATTAGAGGTTCCGAGAGCACAGGATTGGTCACGGGATTGTTCTTTGGAATTTAAACTCATCAAAGTACCATTTATGGATTGTGACTAGGTGTTCGCTAGGGCTCAGAGCGGGATCATGCTCGAGGGTCGTTCTTATTAACTGAAGTACTCGAACCTGAGGTAAGAAAACTGTACCCTTTTGTGTGGTTGTGTTGGGACTAGGGTTCCCTATATTTGAATACAAATGCTGTATTATTATGATATGCCATGTGAGCATGAAATAAACGGCCTAAGAGTGTTGAGACTGATATTTGCACACAGGACGCGGCTCGGCCATTCAAAGCTGAGGTTAGCTAAATAGTCACTAAGTTTGGCCTAAGCGAGCCAGAGTCAGTGGGTTAAATTGAGGGTGCGGCCTAAGGGCGTCGACCCTGAGTATTGTATGATGATTGTGATAAACTATTGATTATGAATGTGTTTACTATTGTTAATCTGATGCTTATGGCTTGTTGAATACCTGGATGATAGATTGATGATTCCTTGATTGTCGTCATTGATTTTTGTGCTTGTTATGGCCTGCTGAATATCTGGTTAATGTCTTATGAATTATTTGATTCTCGTTATTGAATATGTTATGATGTTATGGTTTTCTTGCTAGGCCTCGACTCACAGGTGCTATGTAGTGCAAGTAAAGGCGAGGGTAAGATGGTTCAACCATGAGTTGGAGAGCTGTGGGGGCGAGGTGTACATTGTCAGCTGCTCGTCCGCCACAGTCGAGGGATTGTATAGGGACGAAAACCTAAAATGTGTATTTTGCCATTAGAGTGGCCTTGACTGTATATAACTTTTGGAAATTTTGTAAATTTGTCCTTTAAACCCTGTTTTTGGGATCCCATGTACTAAATATTTGTTTTAATGAAAATTATCCGTTTATGACCAAAATCTTTTAAACCTAACTTGTTTATGACTTTAGGATCACATTTTAATTTAAATGACTTGAATAGCAAGTCCTGCACTATTTTAAACACACAGTGCAACAGTCTTGGTTATCCAGGGCGTTACAACTTGGTATCAGAGCAGTCTAGGTTTAAGGGTTCTTGAAGACTAGCTGGACAAGTACACTTGCCGCTAAAGACAAGCTCGACTCAGGGTTTTGTAATTGAATACATGAGATTATATGCTTAAGTGCTTGAATGAAATATGAATGCATTAATTTGTATGATTAATAGGGAGTATGAGATTCTGATAGGGCTTGGCCCTTGACTGTTGTGTGATGATATTGAGGCGTGTTGATTAGCATTGCTATCACATGTGGATGAATATTTGGATAATGATTTGTATATTGATTGCATGTGGTTAATTTTTTAAATTGAACTTATATGCTTTATCTGCTTGTTGGTATATGGAAAGCATAATGAATATGATTGTATTTAGTAGCAATGAAATTTGATAACTAATGCATAGTAATGTAGATTGGTGTTTGATATGCTTTATGTGTGTATTATTGTGGTTGTTTGGACCTGCCCGTGGGATGGTTCTGGATATGAACATCAGGGCTGAGGGGTTTAGTCGGTGATGGCAGATTAATTTAGATTGTATGTGCTTAGAATGGTTAATTGGATCTGGTATTGTTCTAGTTAGGGTTGCAGATGATAGCTAGGGTTGGAATCCTCCATCTGCCCTTGAAAGTCACAGCAGACGTTCGCCAGTATGTGAGTAAGGCTGTGAGGTCTGATAGGGGAGATTAGATGGGTGAAACAACGGGTTTTGTTGGGAGAAAAGTTTCTTTGTATACTTTGACAGTAAGGGTACCAGTGTTGGTTTAACCTTAGGGTGGAGATAGATAAGAATTACTGTATGGAAGGCTTTAGAGGCATTATCCTCTGGTTTTGAGGAGGGTTTGGATTTGCTAAAGAATTGAATAGTGGATGGGTATGGCTAATCCATCTTTGATATTATGAAGATGATAGGTCATGACAGAGTAGCTGTGCCAAGCATTTGTGGCAGAAGGATGGCCAGAAGTAGTGGGAAGTGGTACCCCAGACCCGAGATGTTGACATGATGGGTTGGGAGGAACTCAGACAGTGATTTAATAAAAGTGATTACTATGAAGTAGGGTGAGCCGCGGAGACTAATGAGTTTATGAACTTGGTTTAGAATGGTAAGACAACGACAAAATATGTCAATAAGTTTGGTGGGTTGGTCAATCCGCTTTGGAAGTTGATATAAGCGGATGTAGCCGGAAATGCTGATTCATTTAAGGATTAAACTCTGGGATGGCCCAGAGCATCAGGGCCACTCTAGTGCATGAGATTTTCATCTGTGCTTAGGCAGCAGGGATGGCCATGTTATTTAAGATATAAGGAATGAGGTTTGGAGCGCGAATGCCATAGGGCAAGAAATGCGAATGGCGGTATTCCCATTTGTGGGATTTAGTAAGGGCAGATGCTCAGTAATCGGAAAAGAAGAACCCCTGACAGTTCTATGGCTCCTGCTTTTGATAGGAAGGGATATAGTTTATAGGTTAGCCGTCAGGACAGTGATGAGGCCTAGTGAAGTTATTTAGTATGCACCAAAAGCTGGAGACGCCATCTGGAAAGACGCTAGGTAAGGGCATGTTTTCTACATGGAATGGTTTAGTACGTTAAGGCAAATTAGGGATTGCTCAGGATTAGAGAATGGAAGATTGGAATGCCTTGTTACATTCGAAGCCCAAGGCTTGTTCCTCAGAGGTGACCAGTTGACTTGATAGTCTTCGTTCTTGGTTATATAATGAGCTGAAAGAGTTCGGTGTTGCGTATCTCCTAGGAGAGATTCAGATATGAAGTATATGTCTCAAGGCTATTGTACAAGGGGCTTGAGATATTAGTACTTGTTGGGGATGAATTAGAAACTTCTAAAAGAAGAATTGGAATACAAGTAGTAAAGGGGTTCGTAGTGAAAGTGATTGAGCTTGTCATATGAGAGCCTTATTATGGGCCTGAGTGATAGCTAATTTGTTAGATAAGGGACAACCATGGATTGTAGAGGACATCACTTGTAGTATGTTAGTTGGAGTGAATGGAAACTGAGTTTGTCAGTAGGGATTCAGATGGGTATGTAAGGAGTGGTTGGGTATGCTTCAGGTTTTGGCTATGGACAGATTCGGTATCAGGGGCATTATGAATAATGGTATTAGTGTAACGACCCAAAATCACTAATAAGGCTTAAGGGCCTTGATTAGCATGTCGGGAGGGCATAATGGGTTTATGTGTGATTTAAATGATTAAATGCATGATTATATGGATATGTGAAATGCATGTTTATGACTATTAATATGCATGTGGGCCCTATTTAGCTTATAAGGGCATATTTATAATTTTGGCTCGTTGAGGGCATAATTGTGATAATATGTGGTAAATTGTTGAGACCATATTATTATGTGGATATATTTGTAGTATATGGCTCAAGACGATCCTAGTAGGCAGATTGGTGAAATAGTCACGGCGGGGATTTATACCCGGCTCGGGGGAGCCTGGGATATTTTCGAGAATTTAGAAAATATATCGGGGATTATTAGACATTGGGTAAATAATTGGTAATTAATTGGATGGTGGGATTTAATTGGTAAATATTAAGAACACTCGAGGAGTTTGCGGGAATTGGGAACAAAGGACTATTATACCCCTAGATTGAGTAAATGATTAGTTTTATTTGGGAGGGCAAAATAGTCTTTTCCTAGGTCTAAGATATACTCAGCATTTTCTAAGAACAAAATAGAAAGCTGTAGAAAATTGAAGGAAAGAAAGAAAAAAGGAAACTCTCTCTCAGCTTACCCCTTATCTCTCCCATGTATCTCTCTCACTCTTGCTTCCATTTGGACATTGAAGCTTAGCATCAAAGGGGGTGCATATACTAAGTTTGGGCTGGGGAAATCTTTGAAGTAATTGAAGGGGAATTAAGATGGAATTGGAGCTGGAAATCAGAGGAAAAGTCAGAGAATTGAGCTGAGTTGGTGTGAAGGTTTCTACTGAAAGTTGGGTCTCAATTTTAGGTAAGAATATTGCTTTAATCTCTGTGTTTTGTTGAGTAGTTTAGGTTGAATTTTGAGTTCTTGAGTATGGATTTAGTGATGAATTTAGCTGAGCTTGTGAGGTGATAATATCTTATGAGTTTGGTTATGATTTTAGTTTTGTGGTTGAGGTTTTGAGGATTGAAATAGGTGATTTGTTCTTGAATTCGTGGTTGGATTTTGTGTTGGGAAAATTCTGGGTTGATTGCTTAGTGTTCTTGGCTAGCAAGAAGAAGAGAAAACCCAGGTTTTCTCTGGTTTCGAAGGGGTGTGCTGCGACCTAGCCTGGGGGGCGCCGTGACGCGTGTGGCCCTTTAGGCCTAGGTTGCTCTCTGACTTGGGGCAAGTCGCGACCCACCTGGGAATTTTAGCCTTAGAATTGTTTCAAGATTGTTAGGGCTCGGGGGTTCGAACCTAGGCACTCGGGACAATTTCTGCTACCCGGTTTAGTAGAAATTGAGGTCCCGGAGGCTAGTTTCTGTCTCCTAGGTATTTTATTTTTGATTGGAAGTTGATGGATATCAATGGCCCTTGTGACTAGGTTTATCGCCAAGGCTTAAGGCTAAGGACCGTGCTTAGAACCATTTCGCATTCTCCACTCAGAATTAAAGGTAAGAAAGCATCCGTTTATGTGGCTATGTTGGGACTAGGGTCCCTATATTCGAATACAATGTTGTATGATTATGACATGCCATGTGAGCATGAAATAAACGGCCTAAGAGTGTTGGAATTGATATTTACGCACAAGACGCGGCTCAGCCACTAAGAGCTGAGGTTAGCTAAATAATCCCTGAGCTCGGCCTAAGCGAGCCGGAGTCAGTGGGTTAAATAGAGGGTGCAGCCTAAGGGTGTCGCCCCTGGATAGTGTATGATGACTATGATGTGTTTACTATTGTTAAGCTATTTCCTATAGCTTGTTGAATACTGGTTTGAATGGTTTGTGATTTGTTGATTTTTAGCACTGATTATGTGTTTGTCATAAGGTGCTGAATACCTGGTTAACTGCTTTATGGATCATTTGATTGTCTGTATTGTTTTATGCTCTATATTATGGTTTTCTTGCTGGACCTTGGCTCATGGGTGCTACGTGGTGCAAGTAAAGGCAAGGGTAAGGTGGACCAATCCTGAGTTGGAGAGCTCTGGGGGCAGGATGTACATAGTCAGCTGCTCGTTCGCCACAGCCGAGGGATGGAACTGGGACAGGAAAACCTAAAATGCGTATTTTTCCCTTAGAGTGGCTTGTGAATGTATATGACTTTTGAACATTTTTAATTGTCCTTTAAACCCTGTTTTTGGGATCCCATGTACCAAACGTTTATCTAAATGGAAATTTATCTATTTATGACCAAAATCTTTTAACCCTAACTCGATTATGGTTTAGGATCACATTTTCAACTAAACGATTTGATTAGCAAGTCTTGCACATTTATAAACACACAGTGTAACGGTCTTGGTTATCTAGGTTGTTACAACTTGGTATCAGAGCCGTTTAGGTTTAAGGGTTCCTGAAGACTGGCTGGACATGTACACTCGCCGCTAAAGACAAGCTCGACTCAGGGTATATTTGTGTTTATATGCTTAAGTGATTGAAAGGAATATGAATGCTTTTATCTGTTTGATTAATAGGAAGCATGAGATACTGATAGGGCCTGGCCCTTGACTGCTGTATGATGATATTGAGGCATGCTTATTAGCATTGCTGTTGCATATGGATGAATATGTGGATAATTGTTTAAATCTTGATTGTTTGTGATTGGTTGTGTTCCAATGATGATTCATGGAAATATTGTTACCCTATCATCATAGTCTGACCGTCGAGTCATTGATTGCAGATTAACTTGGATAGCTATGCATCCAAGGTGATTTATACGATTAGCCGACACTGGGTTTGAGGCTAGAGATGATGACCAGGGTCAGAACCCTCCGCCAGTCCCTGAGAACAGGCAACAGATTATGGCAGACATACAAGCCCAGCTTCAGAGCCAAGAAGAGCAGATCCGTCTACTGAGACAGCAGGCTCCGTCAGGGAGTGCTGCATCTATTGTGGCACCTGCTGTGGCACCAGTTGTATAGACACCGAAAGTTGGAAACAAATGGGAGCTGTTGTATGAGCGGTTCATGAGACAGCATCCTCCAACCTTCGAGGGAGGACCAGATCCACTGAAGGCCAAACAATGGATGAGTATGATTACCACTATCCTAGATTTCATGAAGGTAGAAGGTAATGACCGAGTGGCCTGTGCCACATACATGTTAAGAGAGGATGCCCACATTTGGAGGGAAGTGGCATCACAGACTAGAGATGTTACTACTCTGGGGTGGGATGGATTCAAGGATTTATTCAGTCAGAAGTATTATAACATTGCCGTCAGGGTAGCAAAAGTAAATGAGTTTGTGGGGTTGGTTCAGGGCAACGTGACAGTTACAGAATACGCCCTGAAGTTTGACAGGCTTGCGAAGTTCGCACCAGACTTAGTGCCTACTAACGTAGCTAGGCAGGATAGATTTATCAGAGGGCTTAATGCTATGATAGTCCGAGATGTGAGAATTACAACAATACCTAGGGGGACGACTTATGCCCAGGCTGTTGAGAAGGCTCTTGCCGCTGAGGAAGTGTAGAACAAGATTTGGAGGGAGAATGCTACGAGACGGGAGGTTCGCAGGGCGGTGCCTCCATATACAGGTTTTGGTAGGGGCGGAGGCCCCAATGATCTGAAGAGGAAGACCCCTAACACTTTGACCGCTGCTGGTCCTGATAGGAGGGGCCAGGGTGTTCAGGGTGGTCGCCAGGGAGGCAGTGACACATGGAGGAGTTACCCAGAGTGTGCGAGGTGCAGAAGACGCCATCCGGGCGAATGTTGAGCCAAGGCCTATTATGTGTGTGGGGTGGTGGGACACCTCAAGAAGGACTGCCCAACAATGAAGAAAGGAGAAGTAGGGAAGGTGGACAGCTTGAATCCAACTCGAGTGTTCACCTTGACACAGGCAGAGGTCGAGGCTAGTCCCTCGGTTGTGACAGGTCAGCTTTCTAGCGCTGGCTCTCCTTTTACTGTATTGATTGATTCTAGTGCTACACATTCATTTGTTTCTAGTAAGGTGATTGATAGATTGTGTAGACCTAGTGAGTACTATACTGTGGGGTTCGGGACTATATTGGCTACAGGAGAACTGGTAGTTTCTAGGAGATGGATTAGAGCACTGCCAGTGATGGTTGATGGTAGGGAGCTATCCATAGACTTGATTGAGTTAGGTATGGAAGACTTTGATATGATTCTAGGGATGGATTGGCTGGTTAGATATAGGGCTACCATTGATTGCAAGAAAAAGATGGTGACTTTTGAGCCTGAGGGAGAGGATCCCTTTATGTTCGTGGGTACAGTATGTGGACCCCGCATACCCTTGATTTCAGCGCTGAGAGCTAGGGACCTATTATAGGGAGGATGTATAGGTTTTCTGGCTAGTGTGGTGGATACTACCAAAGTGTTGCCAACAGGGCCAGGAGAGACCAAATTAGTTCGTGAGTTCTTGGATGTGTTCCCTGAGGATTTACCGGGGCTGCCGTCGCATAGGGTGATTTAGTTTGTTATTGAGTTAGCGCCGGGGACAGAGCTAGTGTCGAGGGCACCATATAGGATGGCGCCGACAGAACTGAAGGAATTGAAGATACAATTACAAGAGCTTCTGGATTTGGGATTTATCAGGTCTAGCTACTCGCCATGGGGTGCTCCAGTTTTGTTTGTGAAGAAGAAGGACGAGACTCTAAGGATTTGTATAGACTACAGAGAGTTGAACAAGTTGACCATCAAGAATAAGTACCCTCTACTAAGGATCGACGACTTGTTTGATATGCTGCAGGGAAATACAGTATTCTTGAAGGTTGATCTTCAATCTGGTTATCACCAGCTGAGGATCAAGGACGAGGATATACCGAAGACGGCCTTCCGAACAAGGTATGGGCACTATGGGTTTTTGGTCATGTCATTTGGTTTGACCAATGTCCCAGCAACCTTCATGGACCTAATGAATAGGGTGTTCAAGGACTTTTTGGATTAGTTTGTGATTGTCTTCATCGACGACATCCTAGTGTACTCCAGTTTAGAGGCAGAGCACGAGAAACATCTTCGACAGGTGTTACAGAGATTAAGAGAACACTGGTTGTACGCCAAATTTAAGAAGTGTGAGTTTTGGCTACCAGAAGTGACATTCCTTGGACATATCGTTGGTGAGGATGGGATTAAGGTGGATCAGTCTAAGGTGAAGGCAGTGAGAGATTGGCCGAGGCCAAGGAATGCCTCAGAGGTTAGAAGTTTTCTCGGGTTAGCAGGTTACTACAGACAGTTTGTGGAAGGATTCTCGAAGATTGCTGCACCAATGACAGAGTTGACATGGAAGAATTTGAAGTTTGTATGGTCAGACAAGTGTGAGAATATTTTTCAAGAATTGAAGCGACGACTTATTACAACACCTGTGTTGAGTCTTCCTTCGGAGGAAGGAAAGTTTGTGGTATATTGTGACGCGTTGAGGTTGGGTTTGGGTTGTGTGTTGATGAAGAATGAGAAAGTTATAGCTTATGCATCACGACAGCTGAAGGAGTATGAGCAACGGTACCCTACCCATGATTTAGAATTGGCAGCGGTGGTATTTGCACTGAAGGTGTGGCGACATTATCTGTATGGAGAGAAGTGCAAAATATACACCGATCACAAGAGTTTGAAGTACATCTTCACCCAGAAGGACCTGACCATGAGGCAGAGGCATTGGCTGGAGTTGGTAAGGGACTATGACTATGACATTCATTACCACCTAGGAAAAGTCAATGTAGTGGCGGATGCATTGAGCCGGAGAGGCTCGGGGCAGTTGTTTAGTTCTACTCAAATATTGAGAGAGTTGGCAGAAGAGATGTCCAGAGCAAGGATAAAGTTAATGATGGGCCGGTTGGCCAATATTACTTTGTAGTCGACCCTACTATAGTAGATTAATGAGGGTTAGTTGGTAGATGTGCAGTTACAGGAAGTTAGAGAGAATGTCTTAGCGGGTTAGGCTAAGGACTATTCCATTTCTGAGGTTGGATTGTTACGCTATCAAGGACGGATCTGTGTTCCGACTAATATGGGGATTAGACGAGAGTTACTGGATGAATCGTATACTACGCCATCCTCAATGCATTTGGGTACCACAAAGATATATCAGGATCTACGGAAGTTGTATTGGTGGCCGGGATGAAGAAGGATGTGGTGGAGTACGTGGCCAAGTGTTTGACCTGTCAGCAGGTGAAGGCTGAGCCTCAACGACCAGCGGGATTGCTACAACCTTTGGGTATTCCCGAGTGGAAATGGGAGGATATTACAATGGACTTTGTGGGAGGTTTACCCAGGACAGTGGGGCTTCATGACTCGGTGTGGGTGATAGTGGATAGATACACCAAGTCAGCTCACTTTCTGCCAGTGAGGACGACTTATACTGTGGACCAGTATGCAGAGCTATATGTGAGGGAGATCGTGCGTCTCCATGGAGTTCCCAAGTCTATAGTGTTAGATCGGGATCCTATCTTTACTTCCAAGTTTTGGGGTGGATTACAGAAGGCTATGGGAACCCAGTTGATGGACAGTCTTTCAGCACAACCTTTCATCCTCAGAGTGATGGACAGTCTAAGAAGACAATTCAAGTATTGGAGAACATGCTCAGAGCATGCGTGATAGACTTTGAAGGGTCTTGGAGTAAGTATCTCCCGTTGATTGAGTTTTCTTACAACAACAGTTATCAATCAACGATTGGAGTAGCTCCATATGAGATGTTATATGGGAGAAGATGTAGATCACCCATTCATTGGGATGAGATGGGTGAGAGGAGGTATTTGGGACCAGACATGGTTAAGAAGACTAATGAGGCCATTGAGAAGATTCGAGCTCGAATGCTCGCTTCGCAGAGTAGACAGAAAAGCTACATTGATCCTAAGCGTAGGGACGTGGAGTTTTAGGTTGGGGACCACGTGTTTTTGTGAGTCTCACCACTGTGAGGAGTGAGAAGATTTGGGAATAAGGGCAAGCTAAGCCCTAGATTCATTGGACCCTTTGAGATCCTAGAGAGGATCGGGCAGGTGGCTTACAGGTTAGCGTTGCCACCATCGTTGTCGGGAGTTCATGACGTATTCCATGTTTCTATGCTTCGGAAGTAGTCTCAGATACAACTCATGTGTTGAAGCATGAGGACTTGGAATTGCAGATAGATTTGTCTTACGAGGAGCGACCGGTTTAGATCTTAGACAGAAAAGATAAGGTTCTACGGAACAAAATGATTCCTCTAGTTAGAGTGTTATGGAGAAATAATAGGGTCAAGGAAGCGACCTGGGAGCTTGAGGCAGCAATGTGGGATCAGTATCCCGAGTTATTCAGGTAAATTTCGAGGACGGCATTCTCAGTAGAAGGGGATAGTTGTAACAACCCAAAATCACTAATAAGGCCTAAGGGCCTTAACACTACAAGAAAAAACAGTATTCATAACACTTAAAAACTGCTAACCGGGACTATTGATAGCACTTCTGAAAATGCTAACATAGCCCTTGTTATTAAAAGTCCAGTCTTTTCTATAACAGTTTTTGAATGTTATGTTCGGTGTTATCTTAAACTATTCAATAACACATTTTTAGGTGCTATAATATTGAAATAATAACATTTAGATAGAGTTTTTGGTTATAAATTTAAAGTTTAATCCTGTACTTTTTTCATAACACTTTTCAACTGTTACATTTGATTATTTTGATAACATTTTTAGTTTGTTATATTATATAAACCATAACGATTTTTTACGCTTATAATATGTTTCTAAATCATAACATATTAAGGTTTTTTATTGTGATAATGGTACTTATAAGTTTTTTTTTTAATTAAAAGATTTTCATTATTGTATTTTGATAAAAAAAAATCAAAATTAATCATAAATTATAATTCTCAATAGATTGATAAACCATAAGTATTACATTAAATAATAACTAATTCAAACTCTGAATGTGTCTATTTCATGAGATCTTAGTTCTAACTTAAGTTTGAAAGCATAACATAATAAAGTCTTATAATCTTGAACATTTTTTACTTCAAAAATGAAAAACAAAAAATTACAAGATACACAAAAGTAAACCATGCATGAAACTTGCTCCATCCTTCAATTCAGCATCCTTTGTGCACTTGTCTTTGTTGTGAGTCCATTTGTTGTGCACTTGTCATATACCTGTTTCCCTTTCTTCCACAGGTCCATGTGTAATCCTCTTTGCAATAAAGCCAGTTGTAGTCCACAAAAGGCCTATTGCTGTCAAATCTGACTTAAACAATAAAAAGGAAGAAGGAGATGAGAAATCATTAAAATTCCAGGGAAAAAAAATATCAAAAGCATGAGCACTTCAATGAGGGGAGGCAAAAAAAACAATACAACATTATTAACAAAGGAATTGCAGTCTTACATTTTTCTTCCATCAAGTATGGCTGAATTTCAAGTGCCGACTCATTCTCAGAGTCGTCATCATCACTAAGAGATAAATCAAGAAAATACAAAGTATTAATAGAAACTAGCGAGATCTCTAACAATCAATGTGATATCACATACCATAGAAATATCATAGAAGTTTGTCATGAATACACAACAGCTGAATAAAGCTTTTGATGACAGAATAGGGATGCAAAACTTGAATTGATAAATGGAATATAAGTAAAGGAAAACAATCAAGGCCAGTTAAATGCATACCTAACAACCATATACTTCACACTAGTTAAAACAGAACATTTCACAAATGACAAATATGGAATAGAATATAGAAATAAGTTGAGACAACTGCAGTTATATAAATATAGAGAGAGAGAGAGAGAGAAAGAGACCTTTTCTGAACTATGAGGCCTTGAAAGTGAGTATCAAAATCTGAAATTCCAGAGCTTAACTGGTCAGAAACCATTGATGCTTCTGCTGCTTCAGCAACGCCCAAAAGCTTTAAAAACTCATTCCAACACTCAGCACCCCTCCATAGAACCTTAGCTGCAAGACCATAATACCCAACATCATTAACATCTTACATGAACACCCTATTACATTAACTGCGAATTGTCTAAGAATTTGGCCAACTAGAACTAAATAAGTTAATCACAAATTTAAATGTTGTATTTATCTTTCCTGAAACTTCAAAGAAAAAAATAAAAATACTATTCAATGCAACGGTACCCTAGTCGCATTGAAGTCCCCGCTGTTACAACACCATCCCCACAGTCCCACCTCCATGCTAACATCTGCAACAACAGAGAAAGAAAGAGAGAGAATGAGATCGTGAGTGAGAGGGAAAGAACTAAATCTGGAGACATAAACAGATGTACATATATCCTTGTATATATATAATACCTATACATGAAATAAATACATCAAAATAGAACAACATCAAAGCAGAAACAGAACTAAGAAAACTTAAGAAAAAATATGACAGAAATGGCAAAATAGATAATGAGAGTCACTAAGGAGGGACAAGTGACTAGCATAACAACCAAATAATAATCGCACCACACTTAATTCATAGTAACTGCTCATTAAAAGTTCTATGCATCTACCTTTATATAATATGCAATGTCCTAATGGGAATTTATATTTGGAAAGACAACCAAAGAAAAAAAGTTACTTTTTGTAAACAAAAGTAGACCCTACAAGCAAACAAAATTAACAGAAAACAGATGAAATATTGAATACACCATAACAGATGAAAATACTCATCACAAGCTAAAATGACATGGTGAAAACTTATAAGAAATCAAGCTATAGAATCATGCCTTGTGTAGTCATGATAGCAACAAAAAGGATTATGCCAATAGGTTGCACCTTAAAAAAATGCCAAGCTTTATGCATTTTAATTTCTCATTAAGACCTGGCTAAAAGCATTGAAGCAATCAATACAAAATATTATATTACCACTGTGTCAAAAAGCAATCAGTTGAATATTTATATTAGATGAAATTAGCGCATAAATGATCAACTCTTAATAATGGACCCATTCTAAAGATACTTTCATCTTTTACCAAAACATTGATAAGTGCTTATAATAACTCTTAAAAAAACCATATTAATTATCAAAAGCATCAAACAAAGAAGCCTAAATATGATTTTGATTAAGAGCTTATCCAATTTTAGTTTAAGGATTAGGTTGTTTAGTTCTACCTCTTTTTATGAATTCCTACTTTGTAGGACTCAGCTAAGCGGCTGAAGTAATTCTTTTGTTTCTTAGTGAAGTGGATTTAACAATGTTTTAGTGTTTCCTTCCTTAACCAGCTTTACTGGTTATGTAATCTTCCTTTCATCTTATTGTTTGTTTTATCATTTTATTCTTCTTTTGACGATATGATTTTTGACAACTTGTAAGTTTCAAATTAACTTCATAACTATTACTAATTTTTTAAAGAAAACATACTAATCTATATACTAAAATTTATCAAAGTGCACCAGACACTGTATAAGACTAAAAATATTCCTGTCCAGTCATTTCTACTGAAATCCAGTCCAAAGGTTTATTTAAATAACTAACTTCTTCGTGTGACTGGAGAATACATACCACAAGCGTAAAGCAAGCAACTAATGGCATACAGAACAGTTAGCTAAATATAGTAAGTTGTCCCCCGAAACCTATGCACACAAAGGAGCCAAAGACAACATATTATTAGGCAGTATAAAATGCTCTGAACTTACTTGCATTTTGGGTGTTGATCGCAGCCAATAAAGTAGCCGACACCGAATCGACTGACTTTAAAAACCAATGTGCCCTCAAAACAGCTAAGAAGCAAAACCATGAAATAGACTAATTAAAATTTAAAAATAAATAAATAAGCATTTAATTAGGCAGCATAGACATTCCCCATTAAAGAGGAATAATAGAAATCATGCCCCCCCTAAAAAATGATTAGCGCCAACCTTGAAAAGGAAAAAATTTAAAACCATCTAAGAACCATTATGCAAAGAAGGAAAAATAAATGTAGAGAACTTTTGAAATGCAATTCAGAAATGTAAAATAGAGAGGACAAGAATATTTTTACACAATACATTTTGCATAAAACTTTGCTATTACTTAATGTTGAAATTATCATTGATTCTAGGTGATATTACAGCCGTATTTTACAGCTGTGATCAGTTATTAATTTTCTCATTTGTAATAATGCTGATAGTATGCAATCAGAATATATCTTTATAAGCAATTAATTAGGAGAAAACTCTTATATATTCAACCTTAAATGAATGAATAAATTGCCTGCATATGGAAGCGAATTTTCAATTATCAAATGGCCAAATTATCACAATCCAATTTGGTTGTATCCTCAATTAGACAAGTGCCAATGATCTCCATTTCCTAATTACAAAAAAAGACATAAAGGTAGTGTGCAAAACATAGTATTTCAGGCAAAAAAATAAGTAATAAAATAGAAGAACAAATTTACAAAACATGCAAAATTTAAATCTAATTTCATTTCTTTTCACTTCTGTGATCAAGAACCTAAAATATGCAAATGAAATACAATTGCAAAAACTGATATGCCAATAATCATAGTTTAACTTTAAGAGAGTAGAGCTTCAGATCACACTTATAATATACTTAATAAGCTAGCTATAACAAATAAAAACACTTAGTGATACTATAATAAATAAGAGTTCAAGCAAATGTTTTGCAACTGTTAATGAGACAAGAAAACAACAACAAAACAACAACAAAACAAAAACCTGAACACCAGGATGTGTCTCATGCATGAACTCAAACAATTTGTTCACAACAGTTTTTAGGAACTTCCAGTGAGCTCTTAGAAACCTCGGGTACTGTCCAACAACATACCTGCAGAAAGAGAGGAGGATTATGTACAAGATTTCAAAAAAGTACTGGTTGTATACCTCCAACCAAGTTTCTCATAGTTCTCAAATTTACTCAATTAAAATCAAGTGGCTAAAATTCATGGTTTCTACAAATGACCAAAGAATCTGGATGTAATGAGGTGTTATGGCCTGGGGCAGATCTCAAAAATTTGAACACGAACATGTAAACATATGCGAACACGGACATCATATTGCCCTAGTAGTTTTTTTAGAAACAAAGGACCACAACTTGTATTATTACTGACAAGAATAATACAAACAGAAGAAGGTGTACAAAGATATTGCCCTAATAGTTAAGTGAAAAAATTTGAACCAATTCATCATAAAGTGTTTCCTTTAGTCCAATTCATCTCAAACATAAGTTTTTACAATTATTTTGATAATAGAAACTGAGCTAACATCAAAGAATTAAAACACACAAAAATAGAAACATTAATTAAAAGTGAGAGAAAAGAAACCTGAGAAGCAGTTGGTGCAACAGGCCTAGGGAAAAATACATTTCCTTTGCTTTCTTCCCCTCCATGCTGCAGAGAATGCATCTCAGATTCAGACTTGCTTGTGTTTGCCATCCAATCTGCTGAAAGGGTCCGCATATCAGAAAGAATCCTGAAAATTAGCAATCAAATCAACATATAAGTTTTTTGGAACATCCTACTCGTAATACAACTAATATACATAATAGGATATTAAATGAATTAGCCTTGAAATTCAGGAAAGGAAATATTTTCATTTGGAAATTTGTTGTGTCTTACTAGTGTAATGATTCTAGGCATAGTGTATATCAGGGTAGCATCAACTTTTTAGATGGAATGTCCAATTGAGTCAATCAGAGTAAATAACAAATATGTTAACCATTTAAATAACTAAAAACAAAGTAAAATCCCACCTAGAGAGATCCTTCTTCTTCTGAAAGGTAGTCCTCAACATAGTAGCCAATGTATTCTGGACAAAATCCTGGACCTCTGCATGTATTGTTTCCCATAAAGCATCAGCCACCAATGTATCACATTGCTGCATCATGGATCCAATGCTTTTAACATAGCTAACAAGTTCAACCAGGGCTTTCCTTTCCTCTGAACTGTAATTATACATATGTATCAAGTGAGAAGCTAAAATCTCAAACCATATAAACAAAGCTAAGCCGGCAACAACTGTCTACCCATGTAAATTATATAAACCAATTACATTAGTAAATGTACTGAAACGTGGGTATATCAATGTGAACCGGCTACTATAATTTATAGTAATGCTCTACAACATATTGCAAAGCAGAATATATATATTTAGGCAACTATTTCAGTTATGTGTGCGTATATCCATGCATATAACTCAACGTAATTCCATTGTTCACATTAGCAATAATCTATTCATAATATCTACATTTATTTTTAAGCAGAAAAAGCAAAAATGAGACGTTTTAACCAAAAGGGTGCTCTGCCTTCTTGTAATTTATTCCAAAAATATATTAACTCATTGCCAAGAGATTGAGCTCAAAAGGTAGCACAAACTACACAATCGTAGTTCTCAAATATCCAAAATATATATATATATATATTGAAAAATTTGCATTAGAAAATCTTCCTCAAATTTCCCTCGTTCACTTAGGCAAATTGAAAAAACTCAGTTGAGCAATTGAGAAATATATTAAGCTTCAAATTTGGCATTAAGGGATAGCATAATTAAAAGATTATACTTTCTTAACTTATAAAATGCAGTAAATCTGACACCGCCATCCTAATATTGTCCAAATTTTCCATACTTCACGTCTTCTAGTGAATTGAACCCAAAAATAAAGTTAAAAAACCAAATTCGAATTGCGGCAAAAAGAAGAAACATAGCAGAAACAGACATAACATGTAGGTACCTTCTTGAGCTTCTGAAGGATTCCGGCGACGGCGGAGCGTAGTGAGACCGCATCGTCGCGGAGTCGGATCACATCGCGGGTGGCCCGTGGCACGCGAAGTAGGGCAGCGGAGCTCTGCTCCTCTAGCGAGGCAGAGATCTCTTCAGATACGATTTGGAGCCTCATCTCCAGATCGACGAGATGGTTATCGACTGAGTCCTCCGGGTGCCGAGTCTGACACGCCGAGTTCACCCATTTCTTGGGATCGAAACGCAAAAAGCAAAAATCACATAAAACGCAAAACGCAGACACACAAAACGCAAAAAACAAAGCAAACCCAGATCACAAAAATCATCGAAAAACTTGAGGGAAAAGAAGAATTGACGAGAGAAAGAGTCGAGAGAAGGAACATACTCGTGTGGAGGTAGAGAGAGATGGTAGTAGCTTCGCTCAAGAGCTTATTACAAAGAGGGCACGTCATGCATGCCTCCATCCCTCCTCGCTTTAACAATCTGACCCACCATATCTGTGTGCGACTCCCTCTCTCGCTCTCTCTAGGCTGAGAAATTGGTGTCTATTGAAATGGCATTCGACTCAAATAAATTGAATATATATATACATTGATTATATGATATTAATTGAAATCTAAATGCTAAAAAACAAAAACAAAATACCTCACAGAAAAACAGAGGTCCAGCGGGAGAGATATCAGAGAGAAAGAATGACGGGGAAGCTGGCACAGTCATGGTGCGTTTCAGCGACTCGCATGAGAGAGAGAGGGCTGAGGAAACTAAGTGAGAGAGAGAGGAAGAGGAGGTGACACTGATTTAGGGAGCTGGTTTGGGTAGGTTAGGGTTTAGGGATTCAATGAGAGCAGATGAGGGATTAGACCAAAAGTTTCACATGGCGCCTTATTTCTTTTTCATTTGGCGCCTAACACAGACACGACTTGTTAAAAAATAATTAATTCTCCTTTTTTTTTCACTTACACATTAATAACGCTTCTTCATTTATGTTATATTTTAATGTAACATATAGTCAAAATTGTTGTAGTGTAATTAGCATGCCGGGAGGGCATGATGAGTTTATGTGTGATTTAAATGATTAAATGTATGATTATGTGATCTGCATGATTGTATGATTATATGGATATGTGAAATGCATGTTTATGGATATTGATATGCATGCGGGCCCTGTTTAGCTTATAAGGACATATTTGTAATTTTGGCCCATTGAGGGCATAATTGTGATAATATGTGGTAAATTGTTGAGACCACATTATTATGTGGATATATTTGCAGTATATGGATCGAGACGATCCTAGTGAAATAGTCACAGTAGGGATTTATACCCGGCTCGAGGGAGCCTGGGGGTATTTTCGGTAATTTGTTAAATATATCGGGGATTATTAGACATTGGGTAAATAATTAGTAATTAATTGGATGACGAGATTTAATTGGTAAATATTAGGAACACTTGAGGAGTTAGTGGGAATTTGGAACAAAGGACTATTATACCCCTAGATTGAGTAAATGATTAGTTTTATTTGGGAGGGCAAAATAGTCTTTTCCTAAGTCTAAGGATATACTCAACATTTTCTAAGAACAAAACAGAAAGATGTAGAAAATTGAAGGAAAGAAAGAAAAAAGGAAACTTTCTCTCAGCTCACCCCCTCTCTCTCCCACGTATCTCTCTCACTCTTGCTTCCATTTGGACATTGAAGCTTAGCATCAAAGGGGGTGCATATACTAAGTTTGGGCTGGGGAAATCTTTGAAGTAATTGATGGGGAATTAAGTTGGAAATCAGAGGAAAAGTCAGAGAATTGACCTGAGTTGGTGTGAAGGTTTCTACTGAAAGTTGGGTCTCAATTTTAGGTAAGAATATTGCTTTAATCTCTGTGTTTTGCTAAGTATTTTAGGTTGAATTTTGAGTTCTTGAGTATGGATTTAGTGATGAATTTGGTTGAGCTTGTGAGGTGATAATATCTGATGAGTTTGGTTATGATTTTAGTTTTGTGGCTTAGGTTTTGAGGATTAAAATAGGTGATTTGTTTCTTGAATTTGTGGTTGGATTGGTGTTGAATTGAGGGTTTGTGTTGGGAAAATTCTGGGTTGATTGCTTAGTGTTCTTGGCTAACAAGAAGAAGAGAAAACCCAGGTTTTCTCTGGGTTCGAAGGGGCGCGCCACGACCCAGCCTGGGGGGCACCGCGGTGCGTCTGGCCTTTCAGGCCTGGGTTGCTCACTGACTTAGGGCAAGTCGCGACTCACTAAGCCAAGTCGCGACCCGCCTGGGAATTTTAGCCTTAGAATTGTTTCAAGATTGTTAGGGCTCGAGGGTTTAAACCTAGGCGCTCAGGACAATTTATACTACCCAGTTTAGAAGAAATTGAGGTCCCAGAGTCTAGTTTCTGTCTCCTAGGTATTTTATTTTTTGATTGGAAGTTGAAGGATATCATTGGCCTTTGTGACTAGGTTTATCACCAAGGGTCGAGGCTAAGGACCGTGCTCAGAACCATTTTGCAATCTCCGCTCGAAATTAAAGGTAAGAAAATTGCACCCGTTTATGTGGCTATGTTGGGACGGGTTCCCTATATTCGAATACAATGTTGTATGATTATGACATGCCATATGAGCATGAAATAAATGACCTAAGAGTGCCAGAATTGATATTTACACACAGGACGTGGCTCGGTCACTGAGAGCTGAGGTTAGCTAAATAATCACTAAGCTTGGCCTAAGCGAGCCGGAGTTAGTGGGTTAAATAGATGGTGCAACCTAAGGGCGTCGACCCTGGATATTGTATGATGACTATGATGTGTTTACTGTTGTTAAGTTGTTGCCTATAGCTTGTTGAATACTAGTTTAAATGGTTTGTGATTTGTTGATTTCTAGCACTGATTATGTGTCTATCATAAGGTGCTGAATACCTGGTTAATTGCTTTATGGATCATTTAATTGTCTATATTGTTTATGCTCTATATTATGGTTTTCTTGTTGGGCCTTGGTTCACGGGTGCTACGTGGTGCAGGTAAAGACAAGGGTAAGGTGGACCAATCCTGAGTTGGAGAGCTTTGGGGGCAGGATGTACATAGTCAGCTGCTTGTCCGCCACGACCGAGGGATGGAATAGGGACATGAAAACCTAAATGGAAATTTGTAATTTTCTTTTAAACCCTGTTTTCGGGATCCCATGTACCAATCGTTTATCTAAATGGAAATTTATCTATTTATGACCAAAATCTTTTAACCCTAACTCGATTATGGTTTAGGATCACATTTTCAACTAAACGACTTGATTAGTAAGTCTTGCACATTTATAAACACACATTGTAACGGTCTTGGTTATCCAGGGCGTTACAATTAGTTTGTCAAAAAGAATTACTGGTTCAGTTGAAGAAGTATTTAACTTGGGGATGGATTAGATGGAGCATCGTATCATGGGATTCGTTGACATCGCCTGTTAAGGATGAAGAGTTTAAATGCCAGGTTACAAGATAGGACAATGTCTTCAGGAATTATTACCTGTACCAAGTGGGGTGTGAAGGATTATCAGTAAAGGTTCTTAACTGACTTATACTTCAACTACACAGGTAAGTTCGACAAGCAGAGAGTACATGAATGATATGAACGAGTCACATCCAGGTTCGTCAAGGATGTGTTGAACTACTTCCCAGTTAGAAGCAGAATGTGAATGACTACTACACTGATGATACTAAGACTGAAGAAGTAGGGTCACATGTACGGCTTCAGAAGGTGTTAGCTTCGATGTCTCCAAGGGTATTTAAGGTCGCACTACAGGAAGAGAAGGGATCAAGTATGAAAAGATTCAATCAGAAGCCACAAAGAAATTATTGAAGAACGTCTGAGGGATAAGATGCAGAATGAGACCGGTGGACATGTCATCTACTACCTGAAGTATCTTTGAAGACAACTACACCAGAGATTGGGATGACAGAGGAATTTAAAGTTAGACTGAATGGATAATTTTGTATCAGATTTTCAGAAGACAGAATAAGAATTGGTTAACACCCTATGGTATAGGAATCCATGTGCAATGGATGGATATGGAAGGGTAGTGTGAAGGACCTTGTCTTTGTTTAAAACATGAAATTGTAAGTGATGCATCAAAGGCTGAGACGCACCCAGATATAGACTGAAGGGATGATGATTTGTGCCTCGCGGTAGGTGAAAGAATGGGAACATGGTCGGTATACATGGAACATTAAGTTAACGATGAATGCATAGCGTAAGGGATTTGAGCGCTTGGTCATTTGTAAAGGAATAACCCTGAGACCAAGATCTGGTTGGACTTATTGGGTGATTCATGTTAGAAACCCTTGATTGTACAAGGGGAAAATAAATTTTGAAGTTGATCTCTTACTTGGGAAGGTTTGTGCCGTTTGATAGGATGCCACAGATTATAGCAAGGTCAGACAAGGTAACGATTGAGATTGATATAGCACCTGGGATGGGTTGTGGATAGATATATATCTCTATGGATGATTAAATTTAGAAAGTGGATCTTGTGAGAATGGTTAATAATCCTACCATCGTAGTATGAATTAAGAGATGAAGATTGGATGAGTGATCCGATGGAATCTGGTGTTGAGATGGAGATCCTAAATGAACATTGTACTACCTCCTCAGGCATATTGTAACCAGGAAGTTTAAATGTATGATAAGATTTAAAATTCGTATATTGGAAGGTGAAATGATATAGTGGAGGATTGTAGGAATGGGCCACATTAGACTACAAGTAAGATGATTGGACATGGAAGGTTGCAACTCAGAAGATTGAGGTAACACACTTTGGTTCGTGTGAGCGGGTGGCGTAGCATGATAATTGACAGTGCCAAGTTGAGACCCTTAAATTTTCAAAGTTCTAGAACAGAAATAGAGAACGGAGGGAATGGGGTTGGAACCTAGAATTATTGGTTGTCTACATATAAAATGGTAACCTGAAGAATTAATGGTTAGTTTAAATAATTATGCATTGAATGTGCAAGTGTTTGGGATATTAAGAAAAGTATAGTCCCTTGATGAATCAGTCACAGTGAATGCTGGATTACGGCTAAGGTGACATGACATAAGATATGGTAAGATAGAAAGCAAGAAGTACTGGTTCTAAGTATGGAAATGAAAGGCAGTGAGTGTCATGGTTCAGTATTGGTTTGGGGGAAACCAATGAAGTTATTGAAATTATTAGGGCAGAAGTATCTGCCCATCTAGAAGGACATAAGGATTCGCAAGTTTCAAGTATCAGAACACGAAATTCCAGGACGGGAGACTTATATTTCTCCAAACATTGCAGACAAGAAAGAGTATGATACCTTGGGAAAGAAAGGGGGAGTTTTGACTTCTGATTCGAGAAGGAGTCCGAGATCATACCAAGAACTGAGCCAGAGGCCTAAAAGTTAGCCTTACCCTGGTATGGGTGGTGGCTTATGAGTATTACTAGTGCCAATGACAAGACGGGAAATTGACTGCTGATGAGATAAGCAGACCCTGGGGTTTCAGGTGAGTTATTGTGCAAGGAAAGGCTAATGAAATTATAGTCATAAGATAAGATCTTATGGAACAAGATTGTCACTCTAGTAAGAGTGTTATTGAATGATAAAAGGTAAAGAATTGGACTCTAAAGTTATGGTAAGATGTATGAGATTTATTACCTGATGTGTTCGAATAAATTTCGAGGACGAAATTGTATTAAGGAGGGGATAGTTGTAACGACCCAAAATTGCTAATAAGGCTTAAGGGCCTTGATTAGTGTGTCGGGAGGGCATAACTGGTATATATGTGAATAAATGATTAAATTCATGATTATGTGGCATGCATGATTATATGATTATACGAATATGATTAAATGCATGTTTATGAGTATTAAATATGCATGTGGGCCCTATTTAGCTTATAAAGGCATGTTTGTAATTTTGGCCTATTGAGGGCATAAATGTAATTATATGTGATAAATTGTTGAGACCACATTATTATGTGGATATATTCGCAGTATATGGCTCGAGACGGTCCTAGTGAGCGGATTGGCGAAATAGTCACGACGGTGATTTATACTCGGCTCGGGGGAGCCTAGGGGTATTTTCGGGAATTTAGAAAATATATTGGGGATTATTAGACATTGGGTAAATAATTGGTAATTAATTTTATGATGGGATTAATAGGTAGATATTAGGAGCAATTGAGGAATTAGCGGGAACTGGGAGCAAAATGACTAAATTACCCTTTAGGCACCTTGAAAGATTTAAATGGTTAGAGGGGCAAGTGAGTCATTTGGCTGTTGGAGGTTATATTCTGAATTGTTAGAACAAAATAGAAGGTTATAGAATAATCCAAAGAACGAAAGAAAGAAAACTCTCTCAGCTCTCTCTCTCTCTCTCTTTCTGTCATCTCTCACGTACTCCCTCTCCTTCACTCTCCCTTATGAAACTTTGAAACTAAGGAAAAAGGGCTGAAGAATTCAGACTTGAGGCTGGAGTTTTGGAAGGGAATTCAGCTTGGAAAAAGATAGGAATTGAAGCTAGAATTGGTCTGGTTTCAGCCATAGTTGAGGTAAGGTTTCCATTGTAAATTTCTCTGTGTTAGGCTAAGTAGTTTGAGGCTTGAACATGTGTTTATTTTGGAATTTTGATGGGAATTTAGATAAATTGAAGCTCTGGAACTAGGGGGTTTAAGCTCAGAATTTGGAGGTTGAAGCTTGTGGGAAGATAGTCATAATTGAGGTAAAATTTAGACTGTTATCTCTGAATTTTCTGAATTCTTACTCTGTTTTTATGATGTTTGGGGCTTGAAAGCTTGGATATGGATTTTGGGGGATTTGTTGGAATTTTTGGGGAAAACCTGGTTAGGTTTTTTTGCCTTTGATGAGTAGAGTGGATTTCTATGGTTAGTTTTGGGTTTGGAGGTCTTGAGGGATAGATTTTTGGAGCTTTGGCTCGGGGAAATTCGAAGAGAAAACCCAGAATTTCAGAATTCTGGTGTCAGCGCTGTAGCTCTCCCAACCTAGCGCTACAGCGCTAGGCTACGATTTTGGGGGCTAATGTCTCTGACTCTAGCATTGTAGCGCCCAATAGGTAGCGCTGTAGCGCTACTCAGCTTTCAAAACTTGATTTTTGGGTACTTTTTAGGGTTTTTGCTCAAGGGCTCGAGGGACGATTTCACCACTCCGTTTGGTGGAATTAGAGGTCCCGAGAGCACGGGATCCCGGGATTGTTTTCTAGAATTTAAACTCATCAAAGTAATTATGACTAGGTGTTTGCTAGGGCTCAGAGTGGGAACGTGCTCGAGGGTCGTTCTTATTAATTGAAGTACTCGGACTCAAGGTAAGAAAACTGCACCCTTTTGTGTGGTTGTGTTGGGACTAGGGTTCCCTATATTTGAATACAAATTATGTATGATTATGATATGCCATGTGAGCGTGAAATAAACGGCCTAATAGTGTCAGGACTGATATTTGTGGATAGTACACGACTCGGCCATTGAGAGCTGAGGTTAGCTAAATAGTCACTGAGCTCGGCCTAAGCGAGCCGGAGTCAGTGGGTTAAACACTGGGCTCAGCCTAAGCAAGCCGAAGTTAGTGGGTTAAACTGAGGGTGCTGCCTAAGGGCGTCAACCCTGAGTATTGTATGATGATTGTGATAAACTGTTGATTATGAATGTGTTTATTGTTGTTAATCTGATACTTATGGCTTGTTGAATACCTGGATGATAGACTGATGATTCCTTGATTATCATCACTGATTTTTGTGCATGTTATGGTCTGCTGAATATCTGGTTAATGCCTTATGAATTATTTGATTCTCATTATTGAATATGTTATGATGTTATGGTTTTCTTGCTAGACCTCGGCTCACGGGTGCTACGTGGTGCAGGTAAAGGCGAGGGTAAGATGGTTCAACCATGGGTTGGGGAGCTCTGGGGGCGAGGTGTACATTGTCAGCTGCTCGTCCGCCAAGGTTGAGGGATTGTACAGGGACAGAAACCTAAAATATGTATTTTGCCATTAGAGTGGCCTTGATTGTATATAACTTTGGAATTTTGTAAATCTGTCCTTTAAACCCTGTTTTTGGGATCCCATGTACTACACATTTATTTTAATGAAAATTACCCGTTTATGACAAAAATCTTTTAAACCTAACTTGTTTATGACTTTAGGATCACATTTTCATTTAAATGACTTGATTAGCAAGTCCTGCACTATTTTAAACACACAGTGTAACGGTCTTGGTTATCTAGGGCGTTACACGAATCCTCCTGTCCCGTGATCAGAACCCCAGGCACAGAGAACTCGAGACATTGGGTTAGAGCCAAGGTAGTTTAGTGCGTCCTGATGGAATGAGGATAGCCTCACCAATAAGGCATCTGCCATCACCGGTTATACATCCTACACCACTGCACCCACAGCGAGATGTTCCAGCTCGTGGGAATAGTAAGAGAAATCCTCCCGCGTCAGTAGATACTTACGCCCCACGGGCACGTGCTGAGAATCTCAGCCATGGGCTTTATGTTTTGCAAATGAAAGTTACTAGATGGGGAACCAGCGTGGAGGCAGGACTGAGAGCGACCTGAGAAATCACCTTAGCTCAGCACAAAGTCCTCGGTACGATCCACGACTCGACCTGCGCGATCATTTGAACTCGCAAAGAAGGTATCCAACTCGTAATGAGGATATGAGCTATACTCGACATGAGGGAGGTCTGTCTATTGTACGCGACAATGAGAATGTATGTAATGACCCGACTAACTTAAAGACCTCAGACCATTAAAACTACTAAGCATAACTACTATTTTGGAATACATACATAAAATAATAGAACTTTATTATAAAAATCCAAAATACGGGATCCCATTGTTATTACATAAAAACATCAAGAAAACTTAAATCTTTACTTTAATCATTCAAATACCAAATGCGGAAAAACATAAATACATAATTAAAAAGACTTGAAGCAAAACGTCATCCTCGATCTTTCCCATCAATCCATTCATTTAGTTCTCGCCCAGCACACATGCCAAAGTTTCCATGAATCTGTCCCGCCTTCCAAGCTCATTTTCCTGCACCATCTAAAATAAAAAGGAATGAGCCTAATGCCCAATAAGGAAAAACTACTAAAACATATCATAATTCATAAAAACGTACGACGTAAAAACGTAAATCATAAAACATAATACTACAATATTAATGGCCATTAACTCATTACCGTAGCATGTGATAGAAACCATATAGGTCGTCTTGCTACTATTCAGAGGTAGGTTTAAACACAAATATAGTATATGATAAAACATCTAAGTCATCTTTCTACTATTTAGAGGTAGTTTTACATAACTATAGTCTACGATAATGATAAAAATCTTGGGATTTGCTTATTTGCTATCTAAGCAATCATATTTCCCAAGCGACTACAACATAAAAATATACATACATACATACATACATACATACATACATACATACATACATACATACATACATACATACATACATACATACATACATACATACATACATACATACATACATACATACATACATACACATAACATATAAACATAATCATAACATATAAAATCTAACCTATTTTCCTTACGAAAAATTGGGATATTGGAGACAAGAGCGGGATTGGAAACTACTAAAACCAAACAGTAAGAATCATAAGTTTCCTAAAGAAAATAAGATGAAGAGAAGATCTAAACCATCAAGATAAGAACTTACCGAAAATATTTAGTTTCAAAGGAATCAAATGTTAAGTAAACTTATACATGATCATTATTTATTTTCATGTAGAACTAATATTAAACAAATTAATATGAGATAACCTAGAAAATGTTTCTAAAATTGGAGAAATAATGATAAGAATACTTACATTATACGCAGCAGAATGAATGAGTCATTCCTTTAGTTTCTCTAACCCTTGTATCCTTTCTGTCGCAGAGTATTACCAAGAAACTGAACTGATCTTCAATTTTCTTCACAGCCTTCCAAAGTATCCTTAGAATCACCTAGACTAGAGTGGGCAATTCTCAACACATGAGATAGATACAGAGAGAAGAAGAATAGAATAGAAAAATTGAGGCTTAGAAATGACTTATGTTTAGAGAGAATCTAAAACCTATTAGAAACTTGTGTTTTAACTTCTCTCTTAACACTCATTTTATATAATCAATTAGGTCATTTATTTAATTAAAAATTAATAAAATAATATCCAATTAACAGCCCTAAGTTGAAATTATCACGGGCTTTAGGCCCATGAAATTCCCGTTTGATTATAAGCCCATTGGACTTAAAATCAAGGCCTGTATTATTTTCTATTGATTTAATTAATTAAGTAATTATTTAAATCCTTTATCAAATTAATTATTTATAATTTGAACCTTGATTTAAACTTATTTATTAATTTAGATACCAATTTATCTTAATTAATAAATCCACCCTTATTTCTCTTTTCTTCTCAAAATTGTATAACTCTGTGAAACTATCCAAAATTGACCTGGTCAACTTTGATAATTTTAATTGATAATTAAATCAATTAATTGAGACTATCTGGATGATTTTATACAAGATACAGTGGGGACCATGGGCCTATGAAATCAAGCTCCAATAAGTTATCATAAATCTAACAAATAAATTTACTAACTTATTAATTCCTCGTGACTCTACTAAAGACTCGGAATTGCACTCTTGAATTCATAGAACGCTCTATAACAAATATAGATACGCTATTAATTATCCAATGTTACAACCATAATTGTCACTCAATCCTCTATAGATGGTCTACAATGAGATGGGACTAAAATACCGTTTTACCCCTCATTGTATTTTATCTTTAAAACACTTAGTTCCTTGTAAATGATATTTCAGTAAACTAATTTAATTACTGAAATGAGATCTCTATCATTTAACACATTGAACCAAACTAAAAGGAAACCATCATTTCACTTCTTCATCAGAAGCTATAGATGTTCATATATATGATTAACACTCCTACTCAATTATACTACTGAGTTCCCAAGATGTAAGTATGGGCTAGTCCGTAGGGTAAGCTGGTAACGAACAAGTCAAAGAACTCAAATAATACAAACTTAGAATTGAGATTGAATTGACCTATGGTCAACTATATGATATGACTAGAATAGATAATAACGGTATGTTTACTTATCCTATCAACTGTCAATATCGGTCCAGTCCGATGTAACAAATACATCCAATCTTATCTACTTTGCTAATATTTTGGAAAGAACATAACACCACAATGTGTAAGTAGATCATATCATAGATTGGCAAGTCAGTGTAAATCCTGTGCACTGACTAATCTTAGGACTAACTTATTTTGAACATATAATCATATTTATATTCCACTGTGATTACGTCACTATAAATACGATTAGCTATATGCTCGGGATTTAATAGAAGTTTATATTAAACAAATAATCATGAAAATAAAACATGTGAGTAAAGTGATTGACCAAGTCAAAAAATGATTTCTATTCTTTTATTGATAATAAATGAGATTACAAAGAAATTTGGGTTTTAATTAGGGCATAAAACCCTAACATCAAATACCTAACCAAAAGGCATTATAACAAGTTAGGATTTGAAAGAAAATGAAAAGAATAAGAGGAACTTTAATGAACTAAACCTGAGGAGCTAGAATACCTTAGATAGATTAGAACTTTGATCTACACCTCAATACCGAAATATCACTCTATCTTACTTCCCAAGTGTTTAGAAAAGCTTGGATTTGAAAGCTTTTAACCCCAAAACCCTAGTGTTTCTCTCTAGAACAAACTTAGCAGCTTGGAGGCTCTGAGAAGTGCTTGAATGATGAAGCAAATGGCTGAGTGAAAGGTCATATTTAAAGAGTTCAAGGAGTGAAACTAATTCCTTTTAAAATGAATACATAATTGAATAAAAATTAAATTTTTTGCTAAACAAAGGCCCAGAACTCGATCAAAAATGTTCAAGAGAAATTCCAAGTTGTTGATGGCTGTTTCTAGCTCGGATTCCACAGACTTTCAAAAAGGCATAAGGGAGCCGATATATCGCCCCTATAGGCGATATATTGCTTCCCCCATAATTCTGAGCCTCCGTGGTTTCGTTCGTGCGAAGTCGACGTATTTTCCGTATCAATCATAGGCGATATATTGGCCCCTATAGCTGCAATATATCGGTATACGCTGATATATCAAACACGTTTTTGCACACTTTCAGCACACTTGAATTTGTTTAAACCACTTTGACTGAGTAAAACGTGATCCTAACAGCTGAGGGAAGGTTCTAGACTTCCTAGGTTTATCCTTGATTAATTTATTCATCTAAAATCTTTAAATCCTTAATAAACATACATGTGATAAGTGTCACATTCTTAATTATTCTATCTAAACCTTAGGTTATAATAAATTTCATTTCTAGGACTAGCTATATTAATCAAACCTTATGTTATAATTAATATTTCTAAACTATAGGCTAACTTATAAAATCCACAACTATCTCTATGAGTTTCCAACTAAATCCTGGCTTGAACCAATAACCACGAAAACTAAAATACTACAGCACAAGCTACTACTATCTAGCTAAGTAAAATTTCGAGACGCTACAATGTCCCACCTAACCAAGCTCGAGCTTGGAGGGACAATAACCCATCAAACGCGTACAATGGGATGGGAACTGCTGAACATCCGCCAGCTAACCTAGAGACCAAGGAACTAACCCTTGAGCAACTGACCTTGATGGAGTAGCAGATGAAGAGGCTCTTATCTGGAAAGGGGATTGATGATTGTGATTCAATTGAGGAGCTCGAACCTTTCGCTCCAAACATTGCAGCAGCTACGTATCCTATTGGCTTTAGGATGCCAAACATGTCTACATTTGATGGAAACAAAGATCCATCCGACCACCTCGAGATGTTCAACACAATGATGATGGCCCACAATGTCGAGTTCGATCTAAGATGTATCCTATTCCCTGAGACTCTGGTTGGACCTGTCAGTCAGCAGTTTAAACAGTACAAGAAGCATTCGATAAGCTCATTGAAGAAGTTGTCTTCCGAGTTTAAGAGAGCATTTCGAGCTTCATAGACAACTCATGTAGAGACCGATTCATTGACCAATGTAAAACAACAACCTGGTGAATCCCTGAAAGTGTATTTGAGCAGATTCGCCTATGTTGCAGCACGAGTTGGGGACGTTGATGATAGCTCCAAGCTCATGGTGACATTACAACAATTTTTAGTATATATTACATTAAAAAATGACACATATTTACAAGCGTTATTAATAGATAATTAAAAAAACACGGAGAAGTCATTTTTTTAACACAGTGGCACCTACTTATATTTCGTTTGGCGCCAAATGAAAAAATTATGGGTTTATCATAAGAAGAAAAGAAAAAGGAAAACAATAAAGCATAAATTCTCTAATTTCTCTTAGCCTCCATTGAATCCCTAAACCTAAGATACCTAAACAAGTTTCCATTGCTGCTTCTCTGCCTCTCTTTCTTACTCTCCTCCACTCACTCTCTCCCACACACTTATCCTCTCGTCTCGTCTATCTCTGCCTCACGCGAGTCACTAGAGCACACGACGCCGGTGGAGCACTCTCTCTCTCACGACTCACGCGAGCTTCTGGAGCACATAATGGCGGTATATCCCATGTTTGAGTCGATGGAGCATGCTGGTACGTCACGCTGGTATCTCACTTTCCCTCACGTAAGTCACGACGGTTCTCCCCTTTTGGAAGCAAGAACATCTCTATGAGGTGAATATATTTTCTTTTATACAGATTACATATAATCAATATATAAATATATATATTTATGTGTATATGTATTTTATAAAGTGTTTGATGGTTTTATGTTGTCCCTCCCTGCATTTACTCTCTTCTACTCTCTCATTCACTCTTTGTTTTCTTTCTTTCTTTCTCATTCTGTCTTTCAAGTGATAGGCTTGGCGTCGACAGTAGTGTTCTTAGCTTGCAAAAGTTAGGCATTTTAATTTTTTTTTCAGTTTTAAGGTTCATTTTAATTTGATTAGTATACCAAAATAGCTACTGGTTTGTGATGAGGGTTTAAATTTGACTACAAATATCAATCTTTTTTCTTTGTATTTGTTTCATTTGCGTAGGAGGTCTTCATCCGGGTCACTCTTTCTTCATATATTCTCACCGTAACCTCCTGGTAAAACAATTACATTCATATATATATATACTTGCATATATGAATGTATATATATTGTTGTTTCTAGGAAGAGATTCCAAACCCAACTTCAAACTTTATGATGTTATTATGATACAGTTATGTAATGTTGATTTTGACAAAATTATTATTTCACTTTCTACTTTCTAGCATCAGGTATGGAAAGTTATGCATTAAGGGTCTTTTCACACATTGTGATATATATATCTGTGTTGGTTTGATTTATGTCTTTTTTTTATGGGATATATATATACTTTTGTGTTTATTTGGTTCTTTTTTTGTGATGCAAATCAGGTGTTTGTGAAAATATCTCATTGGACTAAGATTGTGAATTTTTTTAGTCATTCCATTCAAATATATTTAATAATGATGGGTCTTTCTTTGTTTTAATGTTTATATTTAGTGTGTTTTCGAATAAGAATGAATTAGGAATGAATGTTTGTATGTAGGCTAAACTACTAATATTATCAACTAATAATGCTTGACCATTCAGTTTTTGTAGCGATCCAAATTTGCTAATAAGGCTTGGAGCCTTGATTAGTGTGCCTGGAGGGCAATAATTGTTATATTGTGTTAATCTATGTCGAATTTAATGAATATGTGGTTAGAATGCATGTTTAGGTGGAATAAATATGCATGTGGGCCCCGTTTGGTTGTTAGGGGTAAATTGGTAATCTTTTAGCCTGTTGAGGGCATAAATGTAATATATGTGATATAATGGTGATATATCTGTGATGCACGTTCCGAGACGGTCCTAGGGAGCCGTTTAGCTAGAAAGTCACAACGGGGTCAAATACCCAACTCGGGGGGAGCCTAGGGGTATTTTGAGAATATTGTTAAGTTATCATGAATTATTGATTAGCGGTTAGTAATAGTAATAGTATAGACAAGTCGGGAGTATCGGGATTTCAATTTAGGTACACTTGAGGATTTAGTAAGGTGTGTCAAAAGACTAAACTGCCCTTGGAAAGGTTTGAGGACTTAAACTAGTTTAAGGGGTATTATGGTCATTTTGGGTTGATGGATATGCTCGATTTGAGGGCTGGGACTCTAGAATCATTTAACAAAAGAAGTAGAGGAACAAAAGGAACTCAATCTCTCTATCGATGCTCTCTCTCTCAATCTCTAGGGTGGCTGATTTTGAAGGATTCTAAGCTAGAGCTCAAAGGATTCAAGGCTAGGAATTGGGAGATTTATCTACTAGGCTCAAAGGTGAGTTTTAATCAGTAACTTGATTGAATTCTGCAGAGAAATACTAAGGTTAAGAGCTGATATGTGTGTTTCTGTTTGGTGGATTTTTGGGATGAAGCTTGGCTAAGTCAGTTTGGGAAATAAAAGGGTATTGCTTGGGGTTGGACTTGGAAAAGGCTCAGGGGCGAATTTCAACTTGAGGTAAGGGTTTCATACAATTCTATTATGTTTTATCTGAGGTGGTTTAAGTTTCTGGTCTATTGGTTTAAGTTTCATAGAGTTCTAAACCAATTTGTGAATCATGGATTTGATTGTGTGTTTAGACTTGTTGTTGGTGTTTATAAGTTACTAGATGGTTTATTTGAGGTTTTAAGTTGAATTTGAGGCTTAGGTATGCATTGGGAATGATTTGGGAGTGTTTTGGCTCGGGGAAAATGCAAGGGAAAACCCAGAAATCTGGGTTCGCGAAGGGGCGTCGCGGCGCTAGGTTGCATCAGGGAAGGAGGCCACGCTGGGCGCCGCGGCCCTTGAGGGCTAGTGCCGCGGCCCTAGGCCATTTCTGGGTAGGGGAAAATTCAGTTTTTAGGCTTTGGCTCAGGGGGCTCGGGGGACGCTTCCGCCATCTTGTGTGGGGGTCCGGGAGGTCCCGAGAGCTCGGGATTGGTTCCGGGAGATGTTTTTAAATCGGTTAGTAATGGGGATGCTATTTATGTGTTGTGACTAGGTTCTCGGAGAGGATCAGATTAGAGGACTGTGCTTGAGGGTTCAGTGCTCAGGAAGCTCGGGACTCAGGTAAGAAAATTACTGTTTCCCGTAGAGCTTGAGTTGTAGGGCTCGGCCCTGTATGACTGTGTTGTGGGGTTTGATCCTTTGATTGAGTTATGTATGCTTAGTTTATTGATTAGCTTTATCATATGTGAATGGGTTGATTGTACGGCATGAGCCGAGAATGGTGGAGACCAATAACGGCGAAGGTCGAGAACGGCGATAAGCACGTGGAGTGCAAGGCCGAGAATGGCCATGGGCCGGGAACGGCGATAGGCACGTGGAGTGCAAGACCGAGTGCGGCAAGGGGCCAGGGCCAGAAGCAGCGTTTAGCACGCGGAGTGCGAGTTGCTAGGTTGAATCCTAAAGGATACCTAGGATGTCCTCACGGTATGGACCGCGAATCCAGGGCATGGTAAAGCGCCTCGGACGGCTAGGCCGTATGTGTTTAGCCTATGGATGGCTTGCTTAACTGATAAGTGTTGATATGCATATGTTGTCTCTTTATGGGTTTTCTTGCTGGGCTTCGGCTCACGGGTGCTCTGTGGTGCAGGTAAGGGCAAGGAGAAGGTAAACCAACCATGAGTATGGCGAGCGTGAAGCGGCGTGTACATGTTTGGTGATAAGTACATTTTTGTATAAAGTTTACTTCGTATTCATCAGGGTTTTATGTTCATAAGTAGTGTGTTTGGGGATGGTTAGAATCGTTTTGCTAATTTGTTTCATTTAAACTAAATCGTCATTTTTGAGGATAATGTCTATATTTTTGATGAGTTTTTGGTTAAATGATAATGTTGTAGGATTCTAACCAGTGGAGTGAAGTCAAAAAAGAAGAAAAAAATCGAAAAAGAATGAAAGTGTGATCAAGCAGAGAGCTCGCCGCTACAGGAAAAGTCCTTGCCGCTACGAGGCAAGTCAGAGAGTTCCTTGCCGCGGCAAGGGAAAATCCCTGCCGCGGCACGACAGCCCCAGCAAAGCTTTTTCGAAGTTCCTTGCCGCGGCAAGGGAAAGTGCCTGCCGCGGCACGCGTTTAAATTTGAACTTAAATTCAATTTTTCTGATTATTTGAGGGGAGATATAAAAGGGGATTAGGGTTAGATTCGTAAAGGAGGTTTTATTTTACGTTTTTAGAGAGAGAAACTCAGAGAGAGCTTTGGAGGAGAAGGAAAATCGCAATCAACATCTCAATAGTTTTCTTCTTCCCCTACTCTATTATTCTTTATCTATGTTTATGTTTTTAATCATGATGAAGATTATTGGCTAGTTTCTTTTAGGTTAAGGGTTATTCAAAACCCAGACATGATTGTTTGACTTCAGTTATGAGTATTATTTCTTGATTTCCTTCATATTAAATTGATTCTATTCTTCTATGCTTATCTTATGAATTTTGTGATTCCTTGTTAGGGTGTACAACTAATTAGGGTTTACATTATTCCATTATCATCTTAGAATTTCTATTCACCTAATAGTTTAGGGTTCTAAGTATTGGTGATAAATTGCAATTGATGATATGGTCAAATATGTTGTTGATTGCGATGAAGGATAGAACCTAGGTTAAATGAATTATATGCTAAATTGATTTATTGCCTAGATTAACCTATCTCCATTGTTCTTAATGATTTTACTAAATTAAATGAATCATATGCTTCATAGGTTTGTTATTTGGTAAAAAGAGTTAATTATTGAGCGCTTCGCCGTGATTGATTGTAATAGGGAGATTGGGATAATTGACTGCTTAAGCTTTATCTGCGGGGTTAATAGTTTAATTGGGAATCGGAATAATATTCAATATTGATATTCATGCATGATTGTTTGAGGTGGAGAATAATTCTTAACTGTTCTTTAAAAATCGTTATAAATCCTTATTTGTTAATCGTCTTATTAGTTTTAAATTTCAAAATCCCCTTTTCCTTTTAACTTTGTTAAACTTTGTGAATAATAAATTGAATATAGTTCCCTTGGGTTTGACCTTTATTTGCCATTGTACTAAATTAATTGGTGATAGTGTAATCAAAATCTTTATTAAATTTGGTACGCCATACGACACGCATCATTTGGTTAGCCTGACTGCCACGGTCAGGGGAATTTTTGGGAGATGAATGTATAAAACTGGATTTTGTCGTTTAGTCGACTGTGATTATATTTTGAGTTGTAAATATTTCTAAACTGTATTTTGGGATCCCAAATGTTAAAATTTTATAATTTTCAATGAAATGAGATTATTTTCAAAGATTACGACCTTGATTTTAGCTTAGCCACACTTTTGTTCTAAGAACCTCGTTTAGCGAGTTAATTGCACGATTTAAACTCACTTAGTAACGACTCTAAGGTAGTAGGGCATTACAATTTTGAAGAGGGAAAGGCAAAATTGATAACAATATTTTCATTGGATTTTTTTATATTTTTTTTTAGTTTAATATATATATATCAACAAACAACACAATTTAACTATTTCGGGTTTCAAATATCAACTTCAACAATTTTCTTGTTTCCACATAGTGCATAGAATGGAATAATACCAATTTTTTTTTTATCATAGTACTAAGTTATTAGGAATTCAGTGGGAATGTGCTTGCTCTTATAAACTCCAGTGAACTCTAGTGAAGATTGAGTTGCATTGATTTGTATTTCCATGTTTGATTGTGTTGTGTGTACCAAGACATGAGAAATCAAGTACAACAAAGGATATTATATATACTTCAATCAGAAAGGTACTTCAGTAAGTTGTAATTCACTTAAATCATCCAATTATCTTTGCTTTGCTTTACAGTATCAATAAGCTTTTAATTCTTAGTAGTTTGAAATTCTTTGCAATGCTTTGTCTTAGGTTTTGTTTTGTGGAGAAATTCTTAACTTAGATTGATTGATCAACAAAATTAGTCCTTAGTTCATTTCATTATTTTTGTTAGGTGGCCATTCTCACATATTTGAATGTACATCAAAGCTGGCCATTTAAACTCAACTTTGCAATTTTCATTTCGAACTCCCATGTAAGTAATAGTCCAAGTCCTCTAAATAATACTCTATTGAATTCTGTTCTCTATAGATTAGCTTGTGTACAAGAATGAAAGACAGCAGATTATGAAATATATTTAGGTGCAATTCCAGTAGGTTAATGAAATTTTTAATATATATTATAATTTTTAATTAAGAGCTGAATTACTTGATCCAAATAGGCTTGCCTCTTTTGAAAAAAAGCTGCAGTGCAATATGTAACTATTAATAATCTAAAGTATATTACATTAATGTAAATTCTCACAGTAACACAAGTTTGTACTCTACAAATGCTAGTAATTTACTTATGTAAATTTAGGATTTAAGGGCTAGATTATTGGCAAAGAAATTTAACTGATTCATTCTGTTTCTCTCTGTTTCTGTTATGTTAGTATTTTTATTAATTCTTTTTGTTTGGAAAAAGTTACTGGTGTAATATATTAGTCATAAGTGACACATAATTGCTTATGAACCTCCCTAAAAAAAGGCCAGAACAATGTTGTTTTTCTATTATGTCAATTTACAATTCAAATTTTGTATGGTTAATATTTGTATCAATTCTTAATTGTGTAATTGTTTCAAATCATAGCTATAATCTAACTGAGAAAAGAAATTCATGGCTATAATACGTTGCTCTTAAAATGATAAATTTTTTAAAAATAATATGTTAAGTTACTAAACCATTCATTATGCAAATATATTTTGTTGTTTTTTTAAATTATGTTAATTATATAAATATTAATGTCATAGAAACATTATGGTAATATATCATATCACTGATCACATTGCTTTGATGAGTTTTTATTGTTCAATTTTTAATTTCAGATTTTGGTGTTAGATTTTTCCTCCATGACTGACCTTCTCTCTTTCGCAACCTTTTCATTCTTGCAGGATTGGTCATCTGGGTTAAAGGGTACCAATTTCTCAATTTAAGCTCACGCGCCGCCACCGATCGTTTGAAGTTCGACGTCCTCTTGACTTTGTAAGCTCATGCGCCATGTCTTCTTGACTTATTTGATTTTATATTTGTTTGTGGCTCAAAGTTTTTGTTAGAATTATTTATGAGTGTGCTTCTAATTATTTGACATATTCTTGGGCTTGGACTGATTGTAGAAGCTTCTGGTCCAACGGAGCGAGAGAATGGGGCAAAAGGAACGTTGATACTAAATGTTATGAATTTTCTTCTAATTAACAATAAGGCTTTCCTTGTGTAATTCGATCTATGTTTTTTTCTCTGCTTGGACATTATTGAATGCTTCACATTTCTTTTTCTAGTTTCAGTTATAGATTTTACTTGTAAAGTACATGACTCAGGTAGAAACATTTCTGATGAATCATGGCAGGGGAACCAGGAAATTGACTGTACGTGATAAAATGATACCCATTCATGGTTCTATGTTTATGAAATTATATATAACTACTATAGAGGTACAAATGATGGTGATTTTTTTCTTTTTTTTTTTCCACTCACTCTTTTTTTTTAATATATATACTAAGAGTTGTGGGCAACTTTTTTGCATATTGTTTTATGCAGATGAAACTCTCTAATGAACGAGATTCATTGGCAATGACTACTAAGAAACTAAGTTGTGATAGTTAAACTTACTGAGAGGTAACACCTTTGTTCCCATATCTGATTGATTTTCTTCTGTTGGCACCTTCTCAAATCTTTATTTTTCCTTGAGTAACCTTTTCTCTAATAAAGAGATAATTTATGTCTATATGGTTTGTACGATCATGATACATTGCATTTTTACATAAACGTACTGTACTTTGACTATCTAAATAGATTGAGTATTGATGAATCTATTTGATGAGTTCCTCTTAATTTGTTTTTGTGCATACCAATTGTTTGTTTAATTATTTTCCTTAGTTTGAGTGCATAAGGGTTTTATTATTAGTTCTATATATCTATAGCTAGCTCTTAATAATGATCTCATGCTACTTAGTTAATAAAAGTATCCAATTGAATTAATTAATAAAGCAAACCTGACATGTCATTGATGAAGGGCTAGCTGGACAAATGCAAGAGGACATTAGGATTAGCGATGGTGATTTATAATGTGTTTGAGATGCAATTATGGCTTTGAGTTTCTTTGATTTCTTCATTAAAATATTCAGGGATATTCCTTTTAATTCTAATTTTGTTGACCTGAGTTAGAATACCATTATATTATTTTGGTATCTTTCTTTGTTTGCATTTGTATATTGTACATTTATTTATATAGATTTAGGGATATAATTGATTTATATATTTCTTGAAGGTTTTTTGAAGACCTTTGGTCATATGTAAGAGCATCAACTTCGTCATCATATATAATGTATTTTAGTGATTAATTAATAAACTCTGTTTTCCTTTTCGTTTACTGTTAAGAATGTGTGATATTGGGTTTTCCATTTGTTAGTTCTACAAAACTTGTATTGGTACTTAATGTCGTATGACACTTATGTTATGTTGGAGATTATTAAGAAACAATATGTCTATAGACATATGATCATAATGCTTGCATTATTTAATATATTTTTGCAAATGTGGGTTATTGGTACTAGTGGAATTCTATGATAAGCTTCGGTAATTTGCCTTCAGATTCATGCTTGTAGTTTTGGCGTTTTCTTTCTATTTTTTATTTAATTGCCTGCAAAGTGTTTGATAAATTGCTTCATTCAATATTAAGTTATTTTTAAGAGTGACCATATCCCATATATAATTTGGAGTCTTTACAAATTTGTGGGTTTGAGGAACTTAAAATGATTGCAAAGTGATTTGTTCCAACATGTCAAAGGAAACTTATATATTTTATTAATTATATATAATACCAAATTATTTTCTGAATTTATTTTGAGCTTACTTTTTTTGTTAGACTTCATAGAATCATAGAGGTTCAATAAAAAATTAGAAACTTGTCACTGAATTAAGTTACTACATTGGATTTTCATAGCCAAAGAATTTCTTTCAAACTTTTCTCACATTTTTGGCCCCTAAAGCTAGTGATCTTAACATCTTTTGCTACTTTATTTCTATGATTGTTAATTTTAAATTAATTTTTTTTGTCTTTGGTTTGAATGGGACGAATTGGAGTGCATTGATAAAAAGTACAATGTGTTGCACCACCTCAAATAAATGTTTCTTAATGGTTTTTCAACACTGTTTTTGTTGTTTTTAGACGCCTAGAGGACTGCAATGATATTGTAAGCCACTTTATTGAGTGGATATATGTTGACTTTTACAAAAGGGTCCGTATATTAGTCCAAAATTTTATAACTAATTATATTTACTCATGGTATATAGTTATTCAAAATGACTTGCTATTATTTGTAAGCGTTGGTGGCTTTATTTCAAATCATCGCTGTGAAATTGGGAGGAGGTACTATCTTTTCTCCGATTTTTGTAAGCATAGCTATGCTATATTTCTATTTCTATGTGTGGGTGTGTGTTTGTATAATTATAGATAATTCTTTTCTTGTATGCTAGTTTCGTTTTTGAAGTTTATAGTGAGTACCTATAATTGAATATTTTCTTAGCTACCAGCCTTAGAATGAAACTAACAGTAGCTACTTGTAATGAAACTAAACAAATAACTCAGTAAAGAACAAGCCTGGTTGGCATGTTACAAGATTGGTACTAATAATTTCTTTTGACTGAAATATATTTTCTTCATCTGCAGGTACTTAAGTAAATGAATCAGGGAATCTTAGGGGGTGAGGGAGTTCCTCCTATGTTAATAGTAGGGTTTTAGTGCAAGCCATCTACTTTTGGTTCTTGTTTTTTATGCTCCTCATTTTTGTATTTCACCCCTGCCATTATTACACTTACATAGGAAGAAAACAAAAGATTTTGCTCCTCCAGAGTTAGCATATGATCCAGAGCCTGCATGATGCTTCTGAGGTGCTGTTCTACTTACATTTCAAACTCTAAGTTCTATGTTTTTAATTTGTTGATTTGAACACATAGCCCCATTATTGAGTCTCTAAACACCTTTTTCTTTTATGAGGCAAAGGAAAGTATGAATAATTTTCATATTGAACATGACTATAGCAAGAGTAAGACCACAAACTGGTTGCTAAGAAGTTTAGAATTAATTGATTTAACTTTTTGTGTGCATGTAGAGGAAATGCAATATAAGTGAAATGCATCATATGACATTAATTTTATTGCGTCATTTACTAGTTTAAGTTTATCATGAATAACACTTATGACTTATAACTCCCATTATGATTTCAAGCTGCCCTATAAGTGAATGCGTAGCCCCATTATTGAGTCTCTAAACACCATTATGAATAACATGAACCAAGCTGCCACTGGGTGCATGTAGAGCATGTTAGAAACAAGCTTTCTTTCTTCCACTGGGTTGATGCCCTTATTTTCTTAAACATTCAAATTTCAAATGTTTATGAGTTTTATTGAACTAAATAAATAAAATTCTTGGTAAGTATAATATTATGTGACATGGATATTATTGATTAGTAGCTACTAGCTAGAGAAGCTTTCTCTATTTATTTGTTTAATGATAACCATGTTTAAACTTAAGAGACATTTGTACATGAGAATGGCCTCAAAATTGAATCAGTATAGGAATTGAAATGCTATGATTTTTTCACCAAATTAGAGTGTTGGAATGATTTTCTTCTTGAATTGGTTTTACTGCAAGATTATTAGGCTCAATTACTTCCTACTGTCTTTTTGTTCATTTTCTGAAGATTATTACCAAAAGTTTACACAAAACCAGAGGTTTTTTTTCTCTATTTCTATATATATATATATATTTAAAAATCTAGTTGCATCTGTGAATTTGTTTGATATTTGTGTAATAACCTCTTGCTTTCTTTCTCTCTCTGTTTTTGTGAGTTATTGTGTGATAGTTTGTACTTTTTGGCTCCAAAAGGATATTTGATTCAGTTCATGAAGTTGCCAATTCTTTACTCAAGAGATTGCTTACTGGACATAAACTTTGTTTTATTTTCAAGATTGTCTCCAAGGTACAATCTTTCTAAATTTTATTATTGTTGTGGTTAATTGTTATTATCATTATATTTAAACTATCTTTTGTACATTTTTGTGGAGGCCTTCAGGAATTATGTCTACTATAGAAGATGCTATAGGTAGTATAATTGCATGACCAGTTGATAAATTCATAATTAGGTAATTAACTTTTTTTTATGTACTCTTTTATTTTACTATTAAGTTTAAGTTTAAGCATTAATTATTTAAATTCTTATGTAGCTAAGCAAATCAACCCACAACAAAGACAAGTGCACAATGGACGATGAATTGAAGGATGGAGCAAATTTCATGGTCTACTTTTTGTGTATCTTTCTATGTTTTTGTTTTTCATTTTTGAATTAAAAGATGTACAAGATTATAGAACTTTATTATGTATGCTTTCAAACTTAAGTTAGAATTAAGATCTCATGAATTAGCCACAATCATGGTTTGAATTAGTTATTGTTTAATGTAGTACTTATGGTTTATCAATCTATTTAATATTACATTTTGTGATTAATTTTGATATTTTTTTTTATCCAAATATGATAATAAAAACCTTTTCATTTTGAAAAACTTATAATTATCCTTACATAACACAATTAAAAATCTATTATCTAAACTAAAATAACAAAATTTTATTACTAGACCTTTAATATGGCATTTATGGCTGTTTAGGATACCTATTATAAGTGTAACAAAACGTTATGATTTATATAATATAACAAGCTAAAAACGCTATCAAAATAATCAATTATAACAGTTGAAAAGTGTTATGCAAAATGGTTAAGGTTAAACTTAAAATTTATAACCAATTACTCTAACTAAACGTTATTATTTTAATATGATAGCAACAAAAAATGTGTTATTGAATACTTTAAGATAACATCGAATATAACATTAAAAAACTGTTATAGAAAAGATGGGACTTTTAATAACAGGGGCTATGGTAGCGTTTTGAGAAGTGTTATGAATACTTCCGGTTAGCAGATTTTAAGTGTTATGAATATTGTTTTTTTTGTAGTGTGATAAGAACAGGAATCCTGGAGGGAGCCGACCTATGGCAAGAACTCCAATGAAAAGGAGTTAAAAGTGTAAATGAGTTCTTGGCCCGAGCTCAGGAGTGGATAAACCTGAAAGAGGCGTGATCTGCTGTCGCAGGAACCAGCCAGGCCCCTATCCAACCCGCTGGAGCGGTGACAGATGTTGCAGCTACGGCTCAACCTGTTACCCAGAATAACCAAGCGGAAAACAATAAGAGGAAGGGGAATGGTGAGGGCAACCAGAACGACATGAAGAAGAACAAGTTTGTGGAGAAATTCAAGCCCGTTTATGCCACCTACACTGACCTAACGAACACCCGGGAACATATCTTCTTGGAAAATTCTAATCGCCTCCCGTGGAAGAAGCCAAAACCTTTAAGGCATCAAAGATCGAAGAGAGATCCCTCAAAGTTTTGTCGATTCCACAATGACATCGGTCATAACATCGAAGATTGCCGACAACTGAAGGATGAGATTGAGACTCTCATTCGGGCTGGGCCATTAGCACAGTACGCCCAAAATCAGGTTGTTCCCAATCAACCTGTCGGGCAGAATTCTCATCCAGCTCTGAAAACCTCGACAAGTCAGCTTGGAGTTCAGATAGATCATAACCGAGTGGACCCTCCCCCAATAGTAGGAGGAGATATGATGATGGACCCAAAATGGGTACATTTTAAATATGTAAATCGCAAGCGCATGAATCGTATATATAGTATAGAGTTCGTGTAAGCATGGATGTCGAACTCAAAGGATTTATCTAAAATAAAAAAGAAAACTATTTTAAACTAACATTAATAAACTCTAACCTAGCTCCAAAGATTGATGATGGGATATTGTGACAAGAAAATCAAATAAAGAAATTAAAGATAATATATACAACTAAATTAATAATTGTAAACAAGATGGTAGAAGAAAGATTATTAAGATAATAGAATCCATAAAATATAAGTTCAATAATATTTATAAGTACATTGATTCCTAAGTTTTAGTAATAGTAGAAATTAATCAAACCATCACTTATTCAAATTAGATATTCTATTTAAGCACAAGTTATTATAGAAATATATGATTTATCTTCACTTTTTAAGATATAATTTCAAAGTATTTAGTGTGAATCAATCTAAAGAAACAACAAATAAATCAATGAATATTATTTATAAGGCAAAACATAATATTTTTGTTCTAAGCATTTGATGTGCACAATTTAATGGCACACCTTAATAAAAGAATATTATGATTTTGCACTAATGAAGAACAAAGTGTAAATATGTGGTAACAATAAAAAATACATGATATTTAAGATGAAAGAAGATATTTGAAGAAGAAAAATCCATAAACTTTGTTGCACAAATGGGAAATCAACATACAAAATAAATACTATCTAGTTACATATTGTTTCATCATCACCTTAATAATCTTAAAAAGATTAGAAACTTATAACTAGAATATAAATTACAAAATAAAGAGAATACATACTTGAAAAATGCTCTTGAAAAATACTAAAATTGAGGAGAGAATGGTAGAAAAGATTATGGTAACCAAAAGTTAAACACCCCAAAAATGGTCTTGAATTACATATTTATATCCAAAATGAGATTATTAAAATAATCAGTTTAAATTAATTAAATTGATTAGATTAATTACATTAATAATAATATTGCAAGTAGGGGTAAATTCTAGGGTGTCATGATGAATTTTGTAGTGAAATGTGTAGAAAAAATGGGTAAAAAATTGGCATTTGAGGGACAAGGAGACAACATGAGCCCAAGAGGAAAATGGCAAGTGGCTGGGCCATGGGGTGCTAGGGGGCAGGCGGCTGGGCTTGGTGCTGCTGGCAGGCCCGTGTGAGGAGAAGGGAGTTGGGGGCTGGCTGGCGGGCATGGCTGGGAAGGCGCAGGTCGGGTTAGGAACCTGGGGCAGCTGGGGGTGCGGTTTGGGCCGGGTGGAGGCTTGGGCCCGGGAATGGCGTGGGCCTGATTGGATTTCTTTTTTCTTTCTTTAAAAAATATCACTTTTCTTTTCTTTTCTCTTCTTTATTTTCAAGCATAACAAAAAATGCAAATACATCCTACAAAATAAATAAACATTAAATTATAATCAAATATTTTCAATTATAAAATAAATCATATTAAGTCCATGAAAATATTAATTAAAATTTAATTTACTTTGGCAATTAAGTTCAATGATATCATATTTTTAACTTTTAATCTAACAACACTAATTTCAAATAATTACAATAAAACATGTTATAATAAAATATCTATAAAAATACACAAAATTCTATAAAATCTTGATAAGACTAATAAATTCAAAATTACTTAATAAATTAATTAAAAACTCAAGAACTAAGCAACAATTGGCTTACAAAATATGGTAAAATAACTCTATTTTGTAGAGTTATCACATTCCCAAACTTAATGTTTTGCTAGTCCTCAAGAAAAAGAAAATTAAAACACATAATTTTTTATTGGTGATATAAAAAGGATTTTCTCAAAAAATTGCACAATAAAAATAATTATACAAAATTATTATGAATAAAAGTTAAGCTTATGTAGTTAATTAAATTTTCAATTTTGCTTTTTAAAAAAATAGGTTTTCAAAAATAGGAAGTAAAAGTGTTTTTGTTATGAAAAATGTAATTTTTGTTATAAGTAAAATTGACCCTATCATTAAAAACAAAACTTAAAAATTATTCATATTTTTAAGAGAACTAAACTCAAACTCAATCAAGACTTTTATCATTGAAAATTAAAAATATCACCAATGTTTTTTTCAAAATAATTTTTTTTGAAACAAAACAATACGAAACACAATAATTTTTGTTTTCAAAACAAACTTAACACAATTCTACCCTCCTATTCAACATAATGAATGGTAGACAACCATTAAAATCACTACTCCCAAACTTAATTTAAGCATTGTCATCAATGTGTCAAAATATAAATATAAATATAAATTAAAATTTACAAGAGATTAGAGTTTAGAATGGTCGCCTCATCATGGTGCATCGTCAAGAGAGCAAGAAACACTTAACAAAAAGTATAACCCATGAAAGTAAACACGAAAACAAGCCCACAAAAATAAACATACAAAACAAATAAAACACAAGTTACCAAGAGTAATTACAAGCAATCAAATAACTTGGCAAATAGGATCCTCAAGGAGGATTTCATCTACTTCATCGATTTTTAATTCTAAAATTGGTTTTAATTTTTGTCCATTAACTTTAAAAATATCCCCATTGTTAGGATTTTCAATTTCGATAGCCCCATGTGGAAAAATGACTCGAACAATATAGGGACCAGTCCACCTAGAACGTAATTTTCTTGGAAATAAATGCAACCGAGAGTTGTATAAAAGGACTTTCTAACCTGGAGAAAAATATTTTCTCAAAATATTTTTATCATGGTAAAATTTCATCGATCCTTATACTTTTTTGAATAGTTATATGCATCATTCCTAATTTCGTCTAGTTCATTTAGGAAGCTTTCTTTTCTCACCTGCCTTGTCTAAAGAAAAATGTAACTGCTTAATAGCCCAAAAGGATCTATGTTCTAACTCAACAGGTAAGTGACATGCCTTCCCATACACAAGTTTGTAGGGTGACATGCCAATGGGAGTTTTGTACGCGGTACGATACACGCATAATGCATCAGTGAGTCTTAAGGACCAATCTTTCCTAGTTGGATTATCCGTTTTCTCTAAAATGTGCTTAACTTCCCTATTAGATACTTCAACTTGACCACTAGTTTGTGGGTGATATGGTGTTGAGACTTTATGTGTAATGCCATATTATTTCATCAAATGTTCAATTGAATTATTACAAAAGTGTGTACCGTTATCACTAATGATAACGCGTGGTGAACCAAAATGGGAAAATATATTTTCTTTCAAAAATCGAAGCACAACTTTGTGGTCATTAGTGTGGCATGCAATAGCTACAACCCATTTAGACACATAATCAACTCCAACAAGAATATAAAGATTACCAAATAAGTTAGGAAATGGTCCCATAAAATCAATGTCCCAAACATCAAATATGTCAATGATAAGAATATGATTCAAAGGCATCATGTTTCTTTTAGTCACACTTCCTAACTTTTGACAATGCTCACAAGCTTTACAATAAATATATGTATCATGAAAGATAGTAGGCCAATAAAAACTACATTGCAAAACTTTAGGAGCTGTTTTCTTACCACTAAAATGTCCTCCACAAGCATGACCATGACAAAAAGATATAATTTTAGATTGGTCACAATTTGGAATGCATCTTCTAATTATTTGATCAGGGCAGTATTTAAACAAGTAAGGATCATCCCAAATAAAATTTTTCACCTCAGAATAAAATTTAGATTTATCATGCTTAGATCAATGAGATGGTATTTCTTTAGTGACCAAATAATTTACAATATCATCATACCAAGGCAAAGAAGAAACATGCATCAATTGTTCATCAGGAAAAGTTTCAGTGATAGGATTGGAATCATGTATAGTTTCAACAACTTGTCTAGATAAATGATCAGCAACAACATTTTTAGACCCATTTTTATCACTTATTTCTAAGTCGAATTCTTGTAAAAGCAGGATCCAACGGATCAAACGAGACTTAGCATCTTTTTTCGACAAGAGATATTTTAATGCAACATGATCAGAATAGAAAATAATTTTAAACCCTAACAAATAAGTTCTAAATTTCTCCGATGCAAAAACAACAACAAGCAATTCTTTCTCGGTTGTGGAATAATTTAATTGAGCATCATTTAAAGTTTTGCTAGCATAGTAAATTACATGAGGTATTTTTTCAAGTCTTTGTCCTAAGACAACACCTATAGCATAATCAGAAGCATCACACATTATTTTAAAATGTATTTTCCAATCAAGGGGTAGAATAATGGGTGCAGTAGTCAACAAAATTTTCAATTTCTCATAGGCAACATGGCAATCATTATCAAAGACAAAAGCATTTTCTTTTCCAAGTAAATGGCATAAAGGCCGAGAAATTTTGCTAAAGTCTTTTATAAATCTTCTATAGAAACTGGCATGGCCTAAGAATGATCTAATTTCTTTCACAGTTTTAGGTGGGGGAAGTTTTGAAATAAGATCAACTTTTGCTTTATCACCTTCTATTCCCTCAGATGAGATTACATGACCTAAAACATTTCCTTTTTTAACCATAAAATAACATTTTTCCCAGTTAAGCACAAGATTTTTCTCTTATGCAACGAATTAAAAATAAGTGAAAGATGATGATGCAAACATTCATCAAAGGAGGATCCAAATACAGAAAAGTCATCCATAAACACTTCAAAAAATCTTTCAACCATATAAAAAAAAATTGAAATCATACACCTTTGAAAAGTCGCAGGTGCATTGCATAGCCCAACAGACATGCGACGATAGGCAAAAGTCCTCAAAGGGCATGTAAATGTAGTCATTTCTTGATCTTCTGGGCAATGGAGATTTGGTTATATCCTGAATACCCATCAAGAAAGCAATAATATACATGGCCAGCTAAACGTTCAAGCGTTTGATCAATAAAGGGTAATGGAAAATGGTATTTTCTAGTAACATTATTTATCTTTCTATAGTCTATCCACACTCTCCACCCCGTTTGTACTCGAGTAGGGATTAATTCATTTTTCTTATTTTCAACAGCAGTGATCCCATACTTCTTAGGCACAACTTGAACTAGACTAACCCATTAACTATCAGAAATATGGTAAATGATACCTACGTCTAATAATTTAATGATCTCTTCTCTAACTACTTCTTTCATATTTTGATTTAGCCTTCTTTGACATTCTCGAGAGGTTTTAGAATTCTCTTCTAGATGGATTCTATGCATACATATGGATGGGCTAATTCCTTTAATGTCTCCAATGGTCCAACCTATGACTTCTTTATATTTTCTAAGGACATCTAACAATTTATCTTCTTGTTCTTTATCTAAGGCGGATGCTATGATAACAGGTAAGGTTTCAGACTCTCCTACAAAAGAATATTTTAAATTTTCTGGCAAATGTTTCAGGTCTAACTTTGGAGACTCAAAAATTGATTGAATATGATCTAGGGGTGAAAAAGGTTCAGTTATGGTATCATTTAAGGGCATAGACTCTAACAAAGAATTCACATCATTCATGGAATCATCAACATGTAAGCTCATACCAAAATATTTTTCACAAAAGTCAAGCAACTCATTTCCATCATCTTCAAAAATATTTTCAACCATGTTAACTTCATGCACTTCCTCACACTTAACAGATTTAGCGACATTAAATACATTCAATTCAATAGTCATATTTCCAAAAGATAATTTCAAAACTCCATTACGACAATTAATGATTGCATTTAGATGTAGCTAAGAATGGTCTAGCTAAAATGAAAGGAATTTGAGCATGCACATTTTCCACAGGTTGAGTATCAAGAACAATGAAGTCAATAGGAAAGACAATGAAGCCTCTAGGAATTTTCACAAAACAATTGACTAATTGAAGAGTTATAGAAGTCGATTTTGGTTCACCATGACCAAGTTTCTTATAAACAAAATAAGGCAATAAATTCACACTAGCATCCAAATCAAGTAAAGTCTTGTTAATAAAATGATCACCAATAATGCATGAATTGTGGGACACCCAAGATCTTTATATTTAACAAGACTCTTATATTGAATAATGGAACTAGCTTGTTCAACTAAAAACTCCTTTTTATGAACATTAGTGTTTCTTTTTACAATACAAAGATCCTTCAAAAATTTAGAGTAGGCGAGAATTTGTTTAATGGCATCTAAGAAAGGGATATTGATACTAACTTGTTTAAAAACTTCTAAGATGTCATTATATTGGCCACCTTTTTTTTATTGGAAGTATTCTTTTTGGGAATGGGGCTTTTGGAATGAAATTATGGATTGGAGTATCCTCATTTGAAGAGTCATTGGCATTAGAACTAGAATGTTGACTCTTTTATTTTTCTTTTTCAACCTCAGGTATGTAATCGGGTTTGACAATGTTCTTTCCGGACCTAAGAGTTGAAATTGATTTGACTTCTCCATTATGATTAGACTTTCTTATCTCATATTGACCTTTTGGATTTGGGATAGGTTGACGAGGGAATGTTCATTTTTCTCTATCAGCTAAAGCAATAGCGAGTTGTCCTACTTGTGTCTCGAGTTTGGTAATTGATTGAGACTGATTTTGTAGGATTTGTTGAGTGGATTGCATAAATTGTTGTAAAGTATCTTCTAAGAAAGGTTTCCTTTGTTGAGGATATGGTTGATTTTGTGGGGCATGAGTTTGGTTAGTATTTTCCAAAATAGACCTGCGATCAGGCTATCATCAGCTCAAGGTTAAGGAGACGGATATACCAAAGACGGCCTTCAGAACGCGCTACGGTCACTATGAGTTCTTAGTGATGTCCTTTGGACTAACCAATGCACCTGCTGCATTCATGGATCTCATGAACCGAGTATTTCGCGAGTATTTGGATAAGTTTGTCGTCATGTTCATTGACGATATTGTGATATACTCAAAAAGCCAGGAAGAGCATGCAGCACATCTGGAACTGGTCCTCCAGTGTCTGCGAGACGAAAAGCTTTACGCTAAGTTTTCGAAGTGCAAATTATGGCTAGAGAAAGTAAGTTTTCTGGGTCACATAGTGTCGGGAAACAGAATTTCAGTAGATCCCGCCAAAATAGAAGTTGTTAAGCAGTGGAAACCTCCGAAAAATGCGCATGAGGTTAGAAGTTTTCTTGGGTTAGCGGGATACTACCGGCGATTTGTGGAAGGATTTTCCAAAATAGCCGCACCAATGACTGCCCTTACCCGCAAAAGACATCAAATATGAATGGACTGACAGTGTGAGGAGAGTTTTCAGGAGCTGAAAACAAGATTGGCGACCGCCCCAGTGCTGACAATCCCCAATGGCATAGAGGGATATACTATTTGTAGCGACGCCTCAGGCCGAGGGTTGGGTGCAGTGCTGATGCAGCACGGAAAAGTAATTTCTTATGCTTCTCGACAACTAAAGAATTACGAGAAGAACTATCCCACTCATGACCTGGAGCTTGCAGCAGTGGTTTTTGCTCTAAAAATATGGAGGCACTACCTATACAGGATACACTGCGACATCTACACTGATCACAAAAGCCTGAAGTATTTCTTCACTCAGAAGGAATTGAATATGAGACAGCGTCGATGGTTGGAACTATTTAACGACTATGATTGTGACATTCTGTACCACCCGAGAAAAGCAAACAAGGTGGCAGATGCATTAAATCGACAACCAGGCGCTTATGTGATGACACTGAAGGAAATTTTTCCGCAGTTACAAGCCGACCTTGCTACCTTGGATTTAGAGATAGTAGTTGGTCAATTGGCTAATCTTTCAATCGAGCCTACCATTATGGAAGCTATAAGAGGCGGGCAGTTAGTCGATCCTTGGGTTCAAGGATTGATGCACGAAGTAAGGAACGAGGGGCGACCAGGATTCCATATCTCCGAGGATGGAGTATTGGGGTTCAAGGGAAGAATATGTGTTCCTGATGATGACGAGATCAAGAAGCAGATCTTTTTCAAAGGACATAATGCTCCTTATGCCATGCATCCGGGTACCACAAAAATGTACCAAGACTTGAAGAAGTACTTTTGGTGGCCTGGGATGAAAAAAGAGACGGCAGAATATGTGGCACACTGCTTGACTTGTCAGCAGACAAAGGCCGAGCATCAACGACCAGCCGGATTGTTACAACCCTTAGAAATTCCGGAATGGAAGTGGGAGATGGTCACTATGGACTTTGTCACAGGTCTACCAACCACTCCCAAGGGGCACGATGCCATTTGGGTTATCGTGGATAGGCTGACTAAGTCCGCTCATTTCTTGCCGATCAAGGTAACTTATGGCGCACATAAGTTAGCAGATATTTACATTGTAGAAATAATGAGACTGCATGGTGTACCCAACTCCATCGTATCAGATCGTGACGGACGTTTTACCTCGACATTCTGGAATAGAATCCAAACGAGGTTGGGTACTAAACTGAAGTTTAGCACTTCTTTCCACCCGCAAACAGACGGTCAAAGCGAACGAACAATTCAGACCCTGGAAGATATGCTAAGAGCCTGCGTGCTCGACTTTCAAGGGTCATGGAATGAGAAGCTTCCACTAATAGAGTTCGCTTACAATAATAACTATCATGATTCCATCAAGATGGCTCCGTATGAGGCGTTGTATGGAAGGAAATGTCGATCACCGATTCATTGGCACGAGACCGGTGAAAGAAAGTTTCTCGGATCGGATGGGGTTGATCAGATTACAGAGGACATCCGACGGATAAGGCAACGCTTGCAAACTTCGGTTGATCGACAACGCAAACATGCTGATAGACGCAGGAGACCCCTGGTGTTTGAGGTTGGCGATAATGTGTTGCTGAAGGTAGCTCTGCTACGAGGGGCTATGTGATTCGGAAAGAAAGGAAAGCTTAGCCCAAGGTTCGTTGGACCTTTCGAAATCATAGAGAGGATCGGGGAAGTAGCTTATCGTTTAGCTCTTCCGCCCGCCCTGTCTAAGGTGCATGACGTGTTTCATGTATCCTTATTGAGAAAATACATGCGTAATCCCTCGCATGTAATCAGCTATGAGCAGCTGAGCGTGGATCCTCAGCTCGTCTATGAGGAAAAAATCGATTATGATACTAGACCGAAAGGAAAAAAGTGTTGAGGAACAAGACGGTGCCATTGGTAAAGGTGCAGTGGTGTAACCATGGCATTGAAGAGGCAACCTGGGAAACAGAAGACAAGATGAGGGAGCTGTATCCTCATTTGTTTTAAGTTTCGAGGACGAAACCTTTATAAATTGTAGGTATTGTAACGTCCTACGTTTTTGGGTACCTTTAAACGACTCGGGTCGGGATTTTTCCCCCGGGTTAAGAATATTATTTTAAATAATATTATATTTTGTTTGTAAGTATTCCATGAGTTATTGCTAGCCAAAATATGAATTTTGTGATTTTAAAAGTCAAGATAAGACTTTCGGTCCTGGACCGACACAAAAACCCTGATCGGGTAAAAATCTCGGAAAATAAAACGAAAAATCATGGAAATTATATTTTGGGCATAAAATACATTCATAAAAGTTAAAGTTTGGTCAAAAATAATAAACCTAAAAGAAAATGGAAATTTTAAGGCATTTTGTGTTAAATGCCTAATTTTGCCGAAATGGGGAATTTTATTCCATGAATGGACCTTAGGTTAAATTTTACTATGTGATCAATTAAATTAAATGTGAGAGACATTTAAATTAATTAATTAATTAATGTTAAGTTTGGTGATTAAAACTTAATAAGAGTGAAAAAGGTGTCAAAAGCCAATTTGGACTTTTCTTCTTATGAAACATTTATATAAAAAAAAATAAAAAAAAAATAAAAAAATTTAATGATCACATATATGGCAAAGGGTGGCCGACCATGTGCTATTTTAGAGTGGTGTGAACCCAATTTTATAAAGTTTAACTCCCATTTAATTAAGAAGTCAAGTGGGCAAGTGGGTAGAAAAGCACTCAAGTGTTTTGTGATATTTTGAAGAGTTGTGTGAGCCATTCTAACCCCCAAATCCGACCACTCTCCCTCCCTCATTCACTCTCATCTGATTTTTGAAGACTCTCTCAAGTGTTCTCTCCATTTTCAACCCCAAGAACACCAAAGAAACTTGGAAGCTAAGTCTTGGTCTAGGAAGGGTTTTCCCTAAGGTAAAGTTTCATTAATCTAGACTTTTGTCAAGTTTTAATCATAGAGTTTCAAATAGCTAATTACCTATGTTGTTGGAGGAAGTTGGTTAGGGTTTTTGAAAGGTTTTGGAGGAGCCAAAGCTAATAGGAAGGTCCAAACCTTAAGCAAGAACACCAAAGAGGTAAAAAGTTTACTTTTTATGATTTTTGTTGTAGGGTTTTTAGTTTTAAGCATTATTTTGTATATTTAATGCTTAAAGTTTCTTGTTGGTGATGTAATAAGGTTATGGTAGTTGTTTAATAATTTTTATGATGCATGTGTATTGATTTTTGAAAATGGGAACCAAAACCCCCAAGGGTTTTGTAGGATACCCTAAAACAAAACATGTTTTAAGCTGTGACTTCCAAGGGGTCAAGCAGCTACTGTATATTGTTTTTGTAAAATTAAATTGTACTGTGATGTTGTTGAGATTGAGTACATAAAATTGAGCTTTTGAAACACTAAAAAATGTTTAGAAATGAGTAAGTTATGCTATTTCAAAGTCTAGGTAAAAAACTGTTTTTTTGTATTCTTATTTTCGGAACCAAGTTTGGACAGCCACTGTATAGGGCAAATGAACCCAGTTTTTTCTAAAATTTTGTGGACATATTTCTGGCATAACCTATTATTTCACTGTAAAATTTGGTAAGAAAATATTGAACGGTTTGAAAGTTATTAACTGTCAAAGTTTGGAAAAAAAATAAGGACTTGAAAATAAGGTCATTTTTACCTCATTGTTGGAAAATGATTTCACCAATCAAAAATGCTCATTTTGACCTAAGATTTTACAAAGACCTAAATGACATAACAAAAATGGAATTGGGAAATTTTGGTAACAATTGGGTAAGTAAATTTCAAGTTATGAACTAACGAAGTATGTAGTTAAAAATGTGAAAAATAGGTTTTTCACACTTAGTGTAAAAATGAGATTTTGGAACATAAGGTAAAAAGTAAAATTTTGCTTATTTCAAGATATAAATTGGTAAGTCTTGAAATCATATTTTCACTAAAATTACCCCTTTGAGTTTAAATGAATTATTTTTATTAAAGAGTTTTTATTCTTTCTAAAAATAAGAGATTTAATTTATTAATAGTTAATAAATTAAAAGAGGGTTTAAAACCCTATATTTTGATAAAATAATTAAATGAATTATTTTTCTAGTAAGTAAAAATTGATTAATTGCTTTTGGAAAATTAATTAGTCAAGATGAGAAATTTATAACGGTTTTCCTAATTAAGACAAATTAGGCAATTTTCTTAAATCGGTTTTTAGATATTAAAACCTTAAGAAAACTAAAAGGAAAATTTAAAGAGTTTATTTTCTTTAAAAATAATTAAGGAATTTATTTGTATTTTCTGGATGTAATACCGGCTAATATCTTACATATTTTAACCGACTAGTCGAAAGTGCGGGTTAATAGCGATACCTTGAAAGAATAAGATTTTTAGCGGGTTGTGGGGAAATACCATTGTGATACCCAAGCCTAGGTATCGAGACCTTAGGATAGGTCTCCCCGAGACTTAGGGTTTAGTCTCGAATATTTTGTATGACTTTCCTTAATAGGTTTAAAACCAAATAAGGATTATAAATCCTTACAAATGACTTTTATTAAAATGACCAAACTGCCCAGAATAATAATAATGAATTATGAGTGCCATAATTAATCCGAGTATACTGTATGGATAACTACAGTATTGGCTAAGCATAACTGGACTGAACGTTGGAGGGTGAAAACCTGCTGAGCGCTAAGGACTCCAAGTAAGTCAACTTATATTGTATGGCTGCAACATGAAATGATTATTGTCTTGTATGTTAGTATAGGGATACATGCATATATATAGGCTGTCATAGAAAGTTGCTTAGAGACGTTAGTCTAGTGAGTGCTGATTTAGAAAATATGAACGGTAGAAGTCCGTCATATCCTAGACGGTTGATCCCCGTCACACTGCTTGATTTTATTTATGTCCGGTTCATTACCGCGACGGGTGGCCATGAGATGAGGATAAGCTGGTTAAACCTAGGGGCGCCAAGATAAATGGGACCTAGGGGCCCTCATGCTTACTTAATCATTGGACGGTTAGAATCCGAGCAAGTGCTCTGATAAGTTATTCCCGGATAGCAGCCGTGAATATTGGCCATTCAGTGAGAGTGCCTAGAGATACTAGGGGTTGCCAAGATAGAGTGAGGCTGAACACCCTAGGGGCAACTGCTCACCAGCACCACTGATTAACATAGAAGTCTCCGTAAAACCGTGTAAATTGGATTACACTCTTGAATAAGTAGCGATGCCCTAGGTAACACGATAGTTACCCTTGATGAGAATATTTATTGGCTAGATCTTAGTGTGGAGACTCGGTTCTCTTTTACAGATTTGCAATTATGTTGGAGGGCGCGTTACGCCTGAATTGTTGGAAATTGTCGAGCGTTGGTCTCGAATTATATTGTGATATAATATATCTGCTTGCTCTGGGATTTTCTGAGTGCAGGGATATAATTGTTGGTAAGATATAGTTGTGATATAATATATCTGCTTGTTCTGGGATTTTCTGAGTGCAGGATTTTTATCTAGATATGAATTAATTTATCCTTGGTTATCAGGCATGACCATAAGTTTGCCAGGACGCTTTAGCGTTCTTGAAATTGATTGTGTAGGATCCGGATGGGTCCGGATCCCTATTTCTCCATCTGCTATGTTTGAAAGTTGATCAAGCGTTTTCGCTTACCTAGTTGTTTCATGTTGTAGGTAAGAGCAAGGGCAAGGCAGAGCAGTGAGCGCTGGAGTCTTCCTTGCAAATGTACATGTGGACCGACCTTTTGGGAAGCCGTTTTATTTTTGGAAATGTTGTGTAATTTTCCTAAACTAGGCTCACTCTACTCTTTATAAAGCATGTTTGTAACTAAATGTTAAGTATGGCCATACGACTTTTTTTAAAGTATTTTTTTCTATGGGTTTTTGAGACATTTTGTTAAATGAAAACATTTATATTTCCGCATTATCGAGTCTTGAAAATCCGGGTCGTAACACAAGTGTCATCAACTAAATAAAAGAGTTGAGAGGCATAGCATGCCATCAACCATAAAGAAAATAAAGCAACAACTGGGAGACAGAAATTGCCATCAACTAGTAAATGTCCACAAAAATATAACCAACAAAAATAAATAAAGTAAATTACAACAAATGTTAGAAGGCACAAGTGTCGTCAACTAAAAAAAAAAGCAAAAGTATAAATATATATAAGTAAAAAAAAAATTATATGGGTTGTAGAACTGTCCCAAATTTTTGTATATTTTTATATTTTTTTTCTTCTTTAGTTATATATATTTATATTTTTGTATATATATTTTTTTAAGTGCAAAAATTAAATAACTAGAAGAAATTCACTAACCTTGAGATAAATTTCCTTTATTTTCTTGCAACTCCCCGACAACGGTGCCAAAAACTTGATGGACCCAAAATGGGTATGTTTTAAATATGTAAATCGCAAGCACACAAATCATATATATAGTATAGAGTTCGTGTAAGCAAGGATGCCGAACCCAAATGAGTTTTCTAAAATAAAAAAAAACTATTTTAAACCAATATTAATAAACTCTAACCTTGCTCCAAAGATTGATGATGGGATATTGTGAGAAGAAAATCAAATAAAGGCAATAATAAAGAAATTAAAGATAATATATATAATTAAATTAATAATTGTAAACAAGATGGTAGAAGAAAGACTATTAAGACAATAGAATCCACAAAATATAAGTTCAATAATATTTATAAGTACATAGATTCCCAAATTTTAATAATAGTAGAAATTAATCAAATCATCACTTATTAAAATTTGATATTATATTTAAGCACAAGTTATTATAGAAATATAGGATTTATCTTCACTTTTTTAGATATATTTTCAAAGTATTTAGTGTGAATCAATCTAAAGAACAACAAATAAATCAATGAATATTATTTATGAGGCAAAACATAATATTTTTATTCTAAGCATTTGATGTGCACAATTTAATGACACACATTAATAAAAGAATAATATGATTTTGCACTAATAAAGAACAAAGTGTAAATATGTGCTAACAATAAAAAATACATGATATTTAAGATGAAAGAAGATATTTGAAGAAGAAAAATCCATAAACTTTGTTGCACAAATGGGAAATCAACATACAAAATAAATAATATCTAGTTACATATTGTTTCATCATCACCTTAATAATCTTAGAAAGATTAAAAACTTATAACTAGAATAGAAATTACAAAATAAAGAGAATACATACTTGAAAAACACTAAAATGGAGGAGAGAAATGGTAGAAAAGAAGATGGTAACCAAAAATTAAACACCCCAAAAATGGTCTTGAAATTACATATTTATAGCCAAAATGAGATTATTGAAATGATCAATTTAAATTAATTAAATTGATTAGATTAATTAAATTAATAATAATATGGCAAGTATGGGTAAATTCTAGGGTGTCATGATGAATTTTGTAGTAAAATTCGGCTGGAGGCTTGGGCCTGGGAATGGCATGGGCATGGGCATGGTTGGCTTTCTTTTTTATTTCTTTCAAAAATATCACTTTTCTTTTCTTTTCTCTTCTTTATTTTCAAGCATAACAAAAAATGCAAAGTATATCCTACAAAATAAATAAACATTAAATTATAATCAAATATTTTCAATTATAAAATAAATCATATTAAGTCTATGAAAATATTAATTAAAATTTAATTTACTTTGACAATTAAGTTCAATAAAATCACATTTTTAACTTTTAATCTAGCAGCATTAATTTCAAATAATTACACTATAACATATTATAATAAAATATCTATAAAAATACACAAAATGCTATAAAATCAAGATAAGACTAATAAACTCAAAATTACTTAAAAAACTTAATAAATTAATTAGAACCTCAAGAACTAAGAAACAACTAGCTTACAAAATGTGGTAAAATAACTCTATTTTGTAGAATTATCATATAACTACAATTGCCGGAGGACCTCATTTGGCGGGCACGAGCAGCGCGACCCAAAAGGAGATATTAATAAGCTGAAAACTCATAATGGTGTGGAATTTGTCCCGGAGCAGCGGTTATCAAAACAACAGCGGTTGGAAAAACAACCAATCATTTTCACAGAAGAGGATGCTATCCATGTCCAATTCCCGCATAATGACCAGCTGGTGGTAACCGTTCAGCTCGCCAATTGAAAGGTGCGAAGGATACTGATACACAATGGAAGCTCAGTGAATGTGCTTTTTAGGTCCACCCTAGAAAAATTGGGATTGTCCGTAACCGATTTGAAGGTGACCCAATTGTAACACCCTTGTAACGACCCAAAATCACTAATAAGGTTTAAGGGCCTTGATTGGTGTGCCAGGAGGGCATGTCGGGATTTATGTGTGATTTTATTAGTTAAATGCATGGTTATGATTTAAAGCATGTTATTTGACTATTTATTTATCTGAGATGCATGACTATGTGTATTAGTATGCATGTAGGCCCTGATTGTGTTTGAAGGGCATAATTGTAATTTTGGCCATGATTGGGCACAGCTGTATTGGTATGTGATAAATGTATTCTGTGAATTGTACCACGTGAGTGTGGTGTTATTATTGTGATACACGTGCCGAGGCGGTCCGAGAGAGAGCAAATTAACTTAAGAGTCACAACGGGAAGTTGTACCCGGCTCGGGAGGAGCCTAGGGGTACTTCGGGAATCTTATAAGTTGAGTTGAAAATGAGTGGTTAGTTATTGGTAATTGAGTAACCTGGGTAACCGTTTGTAACTGTTGAGGGTAACAAGTTTTAAGATAGAAAGTGATAGAATTGAAATAGAAGTGTAAAGACTTAAGTGCCCTTGAGGTTTAGTTAGGAAAGGCAAGGAGGGGTAAAATGGTCATTTGGCTGGGAATTTGATATATGGCAGCTGGGTATTAAGGGGTACACGGTTTGGGGCTTGGTCATTTGATGCTTTGATAAATTGAAGAGAAGAAAAAGGAGAAGGAAAAGCTAGGGCATGAAGAAGAAGATGATGAGTGGAGGAGCTGAAATTGGAGACTTAGGGGATGAAGGAAGCTTAGGGTTGGATTCTCTACTTAAGGTAAGGAATTTATGCATAATTAAGTTTGATTTATGATTTGATTTGTGAAATTTGAAGCATGGTTTAAGCTTTTCAAGCTTTGGTTTATGTTTTTGGTTTATGGGTTTAGATTTCTTAAGTTGAGATCAAATGGGTGGATTTTGAGTATGATTGTGTTATTGAGTTGGGTTATGATGTTTTGGGGTTGAGATATGTGTTTGGGATGGTTTAAGGTGAGGTTTAGAGAGTAAAATGGTGGTTTTTTTTCTGGGTTCGAAGGGTCGGGCCGCGGCATGGTTCTTGGTGAGCCGCGACCCTTCGAAGAAGTTACATGCTGAAGAAGAAGGGCGGGCTGCAGCATGGCCCAAGCAATGCCGCGGCCCTTACCTGTTTTTGAGCCTTTGGGGGTTCTGTTTGGGGGCCATGCCGCGGCATGGGTGGCCTATGCCGCGACGCTTAAGGGATTTTGAGATTTTAGGCTTGGGAATTTAACCTAGGGTGCTCGGGGTTGAGTCTTTTACCATATTTGGTGAAGTTCAACGTTCCGAGTACTAGAACTTGGCTTGGAAGCTCATTTAAGGTTGTTAACGGTGTCCTTTCTTCATGGTTGTGACTAGGCGCTAAGCTAGGGCTCGAGGATTGGATCGCGCTCAAGGAGTATCGCCCGTAACTAACTCATTTGAAAGCTAAAGGTAAGAAAACTATAACACCCGTAGGATAGGGCATGGGCCCATAGTATGATTGCGGGGCGCGGCCCTATGTTGCATGTTGCATGATGAGATGATTGCAGGGCACGACCCTATATTGCATCACATGTTAGGATGCAGACTTAAATGAATTAATATTCGTTTGAATGTTGTTGTGTTATACTATATGTGTGATTATAATATTATGAACGGCAAGGGCCGAGAGCGGCGTAGGCCGGGTGCGGCAGCGGGGCCGGAAGTAACACTTAGCACATGGGATGCTATAGTCAGGGTAGGGCCCGGTGGATACATGTGTTATCCTTACGGTGAGAACCGATACCCCAGGCTTCGGTAAGGCTTCTGGGGCGGCATGGCCGTGTTTGCTTAGTATAATGGTTGACTTGTTTATCTGTGGACTATCTGATATGATTAACTGTATATTTGCATATGTTATGTTCTGCATGAGTTTTCTTGCTGGGCTTCGGCTCACGGGTGCTTCGTGTTGCAGGTAAGGGCAAAGACTGAGTCAACCAACCATGAGTACGGTGAGCGTGAAGCGACGCGTACATGTTTGGCCTGCCCGACTGCTTTGGTTGGGGGTTTATTCGAAAATGGCTATAATAATCTATGATTTTAGTACTGATCAACTGTAAACTTATTTCAAGATGTAAATAGTTTTCAAACCTTATTTTGGGATCCCAAATGTCTATTAATAGAAGTTTTTATTGGAACAACGCATTTTCAAAGGTTACAGCCTTAACTTTTAATTAGTCACACTTTCGTTTCAAAACCTCGGTTAGCGAGATCATTGCACACTGTTTTGTCTTAAAACTCACTTAGTAATGGCTCTAAGGAAGTAGGGCGTTACAACCCTACTTCCTTAGAGTCGTTACTAAGTGAGTTTAAAATCGTGCCATTAACTTGCTACTCGAGGTTTTAGATTAAAAGTGTAGCTAAACTGTGTTGAAAGTTGTTTTAGGGCATTAAATATAAAAATGTAGTCATTCATTGAAAACACTAAAAGTTAAACATTTGGGATCCCAAATTATTTTTTAGAAAATATTTACAACTCAAAATACATTTAGGGTTGACTAGGCGACAAATTAAAGTCTATACATTGCATTTCCCAAAAATACCCCTGGTCGTGGCAGCCAAGTAGGTCGAACATGTACTCGTCGCTCCACGCTCTCCATACTCATGGTTGGTCGACCATACCCTTGCCCTTATCAGCACCATAGAGCACCTGAGAGCCGAAGCCCAGCAAGAAAACTCAACACAAAACAATTAACATTTGCATATCTATCAATCATCATATAAAAAAATAGCCAATAGGCTAAACACATAGCGGCCATGCTGTCCCAGGCACTTTACCAGGCCCTAGGTTTGTGGTCTTCACCGTGAGGATGACTCTAGCATCCTAAGAGGGTCATGCCCTAACGGCTCACACTCTGCGTGCTTAACACCATCCTGGCCCCTTGCCGTACTCGGCTTTGCACTCCGCGTGCTAGTGCCGCTCCTGGCCCTTGTCGTACTCGGCTTTTCACTCCACGTGCTCGACGCCATTCCCAGCCCCTTGTCGTACTCGGCTTCCTGCTGTTCTTGGCCTTCGCCGTTCCCGGCCTTTGCCATTCCTGGCCTTTGTCGTTCATTCATAAACATGCAATACATCGCACAATATCAAAAAATATTTAAACATATACCAAACATAAACAATAGAGCTACGCCCTGCTCTACGGGTACAACAATTTTTTTACATGTGTCCTAAGCTTCTTGACCACCGCAATCCTGAGCACAGTCCTCTAACCCGAGCCTCGCTGAAAACCTAGTCACAACTCATTCTCAATAGCCATCGATCAAGCTTTAATCAAATAAATAACTTCGGGATATAATTATGGCCTTCGAGACTTTAGATTCTACCAATCCGGGTGGTAAAATCCTCTCGAGCCTTAACTTTTGGGTTCCCGAGCCAAAAACCTTCAAACAACAAATATTTAGAATTTGGGCCGCGACCTAGCCCCTTAAGGGCCATGACGCGCTCAAGTCAGAGGAAAAATGCCTCTCTGTTGAGGGACACGGGCTGCAGCGCTCCAATCCTTGGGCCGCGGTGCGCCTGGGCATACAGAGGCTTCCAGCCTCTTCGATACACACGGGCCGTGGCGCCTGAAGAATAGGGCTGCGGCTCAAGCCCGAAACCAAGAAAATTACCCTTTCCTCTGCACATTTCTCCGATCCTAACCCAAAAATTCTCACTCCAAACTCCAATCAAACCCAGAACAAAGTTTGAATTCCTTATTCATATACCCCAGATATCACAGCAAATCCATAAACAACCCCACAATTAAACTTGAAATCCATTATCATGCAAGCCTAAGATTCTAACATAATCAAGAAAAATTCAACAGCTTAATTCGATTAAGAAGCTTACCTCTACACTTAAATCAGTTCCTGAACTGATTCCCTAAGCTTTAAGCTTCCCAATCCTCCAATTCACCAGCCCAATTCTTCAAGGTTTCATCAAAATTTTCAACACCATAAGAGAGGGAGAGAACCGAGAGATAGAAAGAGAAAGAGAGCTCGGGAATTCTCTTTTGTTTTTGTTCTTTACTTCACTCCAGAATATGCTAAAGGCTAAGGGTAATCCCAGCTGCTTAAGTCCCAAAATACCTAAAACACCCCTAAGCCTATCCTCAACCCTTTAATTCCACCAAGGGCATTTCTGTCATTTGCCTAATCCCGCTAATTCCCCGAGTGTTCCCATAAATCCCCGTTTAATCCCAACATGTCCAAATCATTAATAAACTAATACCCATTACTCAATAAATTATGAACACATATAACATTCCCAAAATACCCCTAGGCTCCTCCCGAGCCGGGTATTTAACCCCGTTGTGACTTTCTAGCTAAATTGCTCCCTAGGACCGCTCGGATCATGCATCACAAATATATAATCACTCACTCGTGATATCAATCACAATATACACAAATATTTCATTTATGCCCTCAACGGGCTAAAATTACAAATATGTCCCTAATAGCCAAATGGGGCCCACATGCATATTTAATTCACCTAAACATGCATTTCTACTCTCATACTCATCAAATTCACATTTTAACATAATTAAATCAATTATTTCCATCTAGGCACGCTAATCAAGGCTCTAAGCCTTATTAGCAAATTTGGTACACTACAACTATCCCCTCCTTACAGAAATTTCGTCCTCGAAATTACCTGAATAACTCGAGATACCGATCCCACATATCTATCTCAAGTTCCCAAGTTGCCTCTTCCACTTTGTTGTTCCTCCATAACACTTTCACTAAGGTGATGATCTTGCTCCACAAGACTTTATCCTATCGGTCAAGAATCTGAACTGGCTTCTCCTCATATGATAAATCCTGGTCCAACTCCAAGTTCTCATAACTCAGTACATGCGTAAAATAAGATACATATTTCTGGAGCATGGATACATGAAACACATTGTGAACCCCTGATAGAGTTGGAGGCATCGCCAATTTGTAAGCTACCTCTCCAACCTGTTTCAGAATCTCAAAGGGGCCAACAAACCTAGGGCTCAACTTTCCCCATACACCAAATTGTTTCACTCCTCTCAAGGGAGAAACTCTGAGAAATACATGATCACCGACTTGAAACTCTACGCTCCTGCATCTCAAGTCTGAGTAACTTTTCTGGCGACTCTAGGAGGTGAGCATTCGAGCTCTAATCTTTTCAATCACCTTATTGATCCTCTGAACAACCTCAGGACCCAAGTATCTCCTCTCATCCATCTCATCCCAATGGATAGGTGATCTGCACTTCCTCCCATATAACATCTCATACGGAGCCACTCCGATAGTCGCCTGATAACTATTATTATACAAAAACTCAATCAAAGGGAGATACTTACTCTAAGATCCCCCAAAATCCAGCACATAGGCTTGTAACATATCCTCCAGAATCATCCTCTCAGACTGTCCATCTGTCTGAGGATGATAAGCGATACTAAACCATAACTGCATGCCCATATCCCTCTGCAGGCTCTCCCAAAACTTGGAGGTAAAGGTGGGGTCCCTGTCAGATATTATCGACCTCGGAGCCCCATGAAGTCGTACAATTTCCTTCACATACAACTCAGCATACTTGTAATGCCCCGAAATCTCTAATGCGGTTTAGTGGCTAGATTAGTAGGCCGGGAGGGCCATAATTGTTTAATTATGCCATTAAATGGTTATATGCATGTTTTTGTGAATTATATTGTAATATGATGTTAAATGCATGCATGTGGGTCAACATTTGATTGTTAGGGTGTTTTGGTAATTTGGCCCGTTGAGGGCATATTTGTGTATTTCGATGCATATTGTAACTTATGGATAAGATCCCATTATTATGGAGATATATTCGAGCTATTCGGCATGAGACAGTCTTATATTGTAAATTAACGGTTTTGTCATAACGGGGTCATTTATTGGGATATTGAGTAATGGGAATGTTTATTTGATGATAAATTGGGAGTTATTGAGATCAGGAGGAAATTCTGGAAGTTTTGACTATTATGTTCCCGGGGGTGTTTTAGGGACCCCAAGCATTAGGTTTTATTTGAGGTTACTTAAGCCTGAAGTAGTTCGTTAGATAGAACTGTACGTTTAAAACACCTTTCTCTCTCTCTCGTTAACCTTTGTGATGTTTGTGGCAATTTCGAAGAAATCTTGAGTTCTAGGAGTCGGAATCAAGCGAGGATCGAGGCATAGCAATCCTAGGAAATATTAGAAGCTTCTTGACTGAAGGGTTTAACGAGAAACCACCCAATCAAAGGTAATCTAAGTTTTAAGTTTTGAGTTTTTAGAGTTTTTAAGCTCTGAATTGGATTTTGTGTATCGATGAGTTTTTGGTTCGTTTGAACCTCGGGATTTTATGATTTTGGATCATTGGGATATTTGGGAACTTTGATTTTTGGATTTGGAAGTGTTTAGGTATGTTTTTGGAAGGTTTAGGATGGGAGAAATTGAGGTTATGGTTGGTTTCTAGGTGGGGGCCGCGGCCCTGTTCTTGGGCGCCGCGACCCAAGCTCGAAGAAGCAGGTGGTGGAGTTTGGGCGTCCTGGGCGCCACGGCACTGAGTAGTGGGTGCCGCAGCCCTTGCTCTTGGTGTGGCTGGGGGTCGCGACTCAAACTTCTAGATTCGCAGCTCAGGTAGGGTTTTGAGGCCAATCGAGTGTTTTGATCATGGGAACTCAGTTTTAGGCCTCGGGATCGCTCCTACTACCCGGATTAGTGGGATTTGATGTCCCGGAGGCTAGATCTTGGTTCGGGAACCTTTGTTATTCATTTTATTGATGGTGTCCCATATTTGGTTATGACTAGGTGACCGCTAAAGGGCTTAAAGGTTGATCGTTCTCAAGGGTCGTTCTTCTATTAACTCTCGCTCGAATCAGAGGTAAGAAAACTGCACCCTGTGTATATGACATGCATGATTGTTGTTGAGGCATGTTGGTTATTAAATGTGGACATTGATTGCATATTAAATGATTAGCAAATCTTGCTTATTTGTGTATGGCACTGACTAGTCAGGGTCGGCATTGGTCGCGTATTACTAATATAAGAATCATAAACGGCATAAGCATCCTGAATGCAGGGCCGATAAAAGATTAGATCTAATCAATATCAGAGTTGAATGACTCTAGGAGCATTAATGCTGGACCAACCCTAAGGTCGATGAAAATTATAAGCGCTCGACTAGTCTAGGACTAGTTACTCAGAGCCAGGGCCAAAGGCCTAGGTGACTGCTTGTCACGTGGCTAGGGAGCGGAATCCCATGGTTGTGACTCTATGGTCATGCGGTAGGTTATATCGGTGACTGGTTCATCGAACACCTATCTTGATAAGCTAGTGAAAGGATCACTTATTTGTAAAGCCCATGTGACCCTATCGTCACATGGCTAAAGGGAATGGAACCCACCTTAGTGACTTTTCAACTGTCACTCTTCTATTTTGGCTGAGAGTCCTGAATGATTATTATGATCATTGTTGATATTATATTCATGCAATATTGTGTTTTCTTGCTCGGCCTTGGCTCATGGGTGCTATGTGGTGCAGGTAAAGGGAAAGAAAAGCTCACCCAGCCTTGAGTGGAGAGCTTAGGTGGTGCTGTGTACATATGCGGCCGCTTGACCACCACGGCCAAAGAGTTCTCAGAGGAACTAGGGGGTTTACCCTATTTTTGCTGCTTAGGTCGGCGAGTTGTAAATTTAAACAGTAATGACCATTTTGAGTTGTAAATAACTTGTAAACGTTTTGATGGGCCCATGAACAGTTTTTTGTTTTAAATAAAATATATCATTTCCTTTTGATTGGTTTTCCACCTTAACCTATTAATAACACCTAGAAGCACGTTTTTAACCAAAGAACTCGGGCAGCGAGTTAAATTCACGGTTCATCGTTCACCGTAACTGTCCTGGGGTAACCGGGGCGTTACAATACTACTCCACAATAGAAGTCATCCTCACAGGCAAAAAGTGGGCAGATTTGGTATACCTATCCACAATCACCCACACAAAATCATGTTGTCCCACGGTCTTCAGAAATCCAACTATGAAGTCCATGGTGATATCCTCCCATTTCCACTTTGGAATTCCTAGAGGCTGCAACAACCCTGCTAGCCTCTGATGTTCAGCCTTTACCTACTGACAGGTCAAACACTTGGCCAGATAATCTACCACATCCCTCTTCATCCCCGGCCACCAATACAGAGTTCTCAAATATTGGTACATCTTCGTCGTACCAGGATGTAAAGAATAGGGAGTGGAATGAGACTCATCCAGAATCTCTCACCGGATACTAGAATTCATCGGAACATAAATTCAGCCCTTGTACTTCAGTAGTCCCATCTTCGAAATAGAGAAGTCCTTAGCCACTCTGGCTAAGATACTCTCTTTGTTCCCTATCAACTAGGGATCCTCCCATTGCGCCTCCTTGATCTTCTCAAGGAGTGTAGACTGAAGAGTGATATTGGCTAACCGACCAACCACCAACTCTATACTTGCTCTAGTCATCTCTTCAGCTAACTTATCTGATATCTACCTTGAACTGAACAACTGTCCTGGGCCCTTCCGACTCAGTGCGTCGGCCACTACATTGGCCTTCCTAGGATGGTATAGAATATCACAATCGTAATCCTTTACCAATTCCAGCCAACGTCTCTAGCGCATATTCAGATCCTTCTGAGTAAAGAAGTACTTTAAACTCTTATGACCGGTGTATATTTTTGCACTTTTTGCCATATAAATAATGTCTCCAAACCTTAAGTGCAAATACCACCCTTGACAATTACAGATCATGTGTGGGATATCTCTACTCATACTCCTTCAGTTGTCTCGATGCGTAGGCTATCACCTTTCTGGCTTGCATCAGTACACACCTCAAACCCTGTCTGGAAGCATCACAATAAACCACAAACTTCTCATTGTCTGACGGTAGACTCAATACTGGAGCAGTGATCAGTCGCTGCTTCAATTCCTTGAAACTGTTCTCACACCTGTCTGTCCACACATACTTAGTCTTCTTTCTCGTCAATTTGGTCAACTGTGTGGCTATCCTAGAGAACCCCTCAACGAACCGCTGATAATACCTTGCCAATCCCAGAAAACTCCTAACTTCTGGGACACTGCTCGGTCTAGCCCAATCCCTCACTGCCTCAATTTTACTTGGGTTAACTAGAATCCCCTCCTTACTGACAATATGGCCCAGAAACGTGACTTGCGGTAGCCAAAACTCGCACTTGCTGAACTTAGCATATAACCTATGCTCTCTCAACCGCTGCAATACCAAGCGTAAATGTTCTTCATGCTCTGCCTCTGACTGAGAGTACACCAGTATGTCATCAATAAACACAATCACAAACTTGTCCAAATAGTCCTTGAAAACCCTATTCATCATGTCCATAAAAGCTTCTGGGGCGTTGGTTAATCCAAAGGACATAACCAGGAATTCATAGTGTCCATACCTCGTGCGAAAAGTGGTCTTTGGTATGTCCTACTCTTTAATCCTTAATTGGTGATAACCTGACCGAAGGTCAATCTTAGAAAACACTGTCTTCCCCTGTAGTTGGTCAAACAAGTCGTCGATCCTAGGTAGTGGGTACTTGTTCTTAATGGTCAGCTTGTTCAGCTCTCTGTATTCGATACACATCCTTAAGGATCCATTCTTCTTCTTGACGAACAACACTGGAGCACCCCATGGCGAAAAACTCGGTCTGATGAATCCTAAATCTAATAACTCATGCAACTGAATCTTCAATTCCTTCAACTCTGCCAGAGCCATTCTATAAGGTGTCCTAGATACTAGCTCTGCCCCTGGCGCCAATTCTATGATGAACTCCATCTCCCGGTGTGGTGGCAACCCTGGCAAGTCTGCGGGGAACAAATCTGGAAACTCACATACCAGTCTGGTCTCATTCGATCCAACCGACACAGCTCTAGATGTATCCACAATGTTTGCTAGGAATCCTATGCAACCCTTCTGCATTAAGTCTCTAGCCTTCAGTACCGAGATCATAGGTACTCGCAGTCCACTCACTATCCCCACGGATACAAATGGTACCTCCCCTTTCGATTCAAAGGTCACCATCATGTGCTTGCAGTCAATCATCGCCCCGTACTTCGATAACCAATCCATCCCCAGGATCATATCGAAGTCATCCACCGCGAACTCAAACAGATCAACATAAAACTCTCTAGTATCTATCTCTACTGGCAATGCTCTAACCCATCTCCTAGAGACTACCAGTTCCCCAGTCGGCAACAAAGTCTGAAATCCCCTAGCATACAAATCACTAGGTCTACACAACTGATCTATCACTCTAGTAGAAACAAATGAATGAGTAGCCCCCGAATCAATCAATGTAGTAAAAGAAGAACCAACACTAGAAATCTGACCTGTCACGACCGAGGGCTAGCCTCAGCCTCAGTCTGGGTCAAGGTAAATACTCTAGCAGGAGCGAGACTATTGCTCTACTTTGGATCCTCTTTCCTGGCTTGTGGGTAGTCATTCTTCAGATGGCTAATACTTCCACAAGTAAAGCAGGCCCTAATCCTGCACTCTCCCTGATGTCGTAGTCTGCATCGAGGACACACTAGGAAACTCCTCCAGTTGTCTCCCTTGCCCTGACGGCCACTGAAAGCACCCCGTGCCCTCCTATCCAAGCTAGGAGGAATGAAAGAGTCTAGGGCCTTTCTCTTATGCTCACTGGGGCCACTACCCTAACTAGATCTGGTGAAAGGAGGCACCGTCCTCTGAGCATCGCGCCTAGTAGCACCCTCTCTCTTCATATTTGATCATCGGCCCCCTCAGCTGTAAGGGCCTTGTCCACTACCTGGGCATAAGTGGTAGTCCCCGGATCCAAAGTTATCCTGACATCACGAGCGATCATTACATTCAATCCCCACACAAACTGATCTCTTCGTGCCATGTCAGTCGGCACCAAATTCGACGCAAACTTTAATAATCGGCCAAACTTTAAGGCATACTCAGTAAGTGTCATCCGGTGAGTCAGGTTGGTAAACTCATCAACCTTCGCAGCTCAGACTACGAAACTATAATACTTCTCGTTGAAAATGTTCCTGAACTCTTCCCAAGTCATAACTGCAACATTCCTTCTCTGCGACACTACATCCCACCAGATGCGGGCATCTTCTCTTAACATATAGCTGGCGCAGGCTACAATCTCATTCCCTTCCACCCTCATGAAATCCAGGATGGAAGAAATCATGTTCATCCACTGCTCTGCCCGCAGTGGGTCTGATCCACCCTCAAAGGTGGGAGGATGCTGCTTCCTGAACCTCTCATACAAAGGTTCCCATCTATTTTACACAACAGGCTGGGCTGGCACTAGTGCCTCAGCCTGTGGAACCTACAACCCAATTCCTTGAGGAGGGGCCTGTTTCCTCAACTGTCGAAGCTTTTCTTCTGTTCGGTGTAGTCTAGCTTCCATCTCAGCAAATAACTGTTGCCAATTTGGTGGGGCAGGAGGAGGGTCTTGACCCTGGTTGTCATCCTCGGTCCTATTGCCGCAGAGTCTCATTGATCGCCGAGGTATCACAACAATATGCCTGCAATCAATGATGTCACTCATCAAGCATGATAACAACATCCAAAACCACCTCCCAATTCACGTCAACCAACCATAAACAACAGTCCACATAACACAGATAACATACAACAATCAAAGGGCCATTCCCTAACATCATGCATATGTCAACACATTCATCATGCTCTATTTAACATAATCAGGCAAACAGGGCATTTAACACGCAATCAAGCATATAATTCAATAATTACCAACCAACCCTGAGCCGAGCTTGTCACTGGCAGTGAGCGTGCATGTTCGATCAATCTCTAGGAACCATAAACCTTGGCTCACTCTGATACCAAGTTGTAATGCCCTACTTCCTTCGAGCCGTTACTAAGTGAGTTTAAAAATGTGCCATTAACTCGCTAATCGAGGTTTTAGATTAAAACTGTAGCTAAACTGTGTTGAAAGTCATTTTAGGGCATTAAATATAAAAATGTAGTCATTCATTGAAAATACTAAAAGTTAAACATTTAGGATCCCAAAATACTGTTTAGAAAATATTTACAACTCAAAATACATTTAGAGTCAACTAAGCGACAAATTTAAGTCTATACATTTCATTTCCCAAAAATACCCCTGGTCGTGGCAGCCAGGTAGGTCGAACATGTATCCGTCGCTCCACGCTCTCCATACTCATGGTTGGTCGACCATACCCTTGCCCTTACTTGCACTATAGAGCACCCGTGAGCCGAAGCCCAGCAAGAAAACTCAACACAAAACAATTAACATTTGCATATCTATCAATCAGCATATAACAAAACAGCCAACATGCTAAACACATAGTGGCCATGCTGTCCCACACACTTTACCAAGCCCTAGGTTTGCGGTCTTCACCGTGAGGATGACTCCAGCATCCTAAGAGAGTCTCGCCCTAACAGCTCGTACTTTGCGTGCTCAAAACCATTCCGACCCCTTGTCGTACTCGGCTTTGCACTCCGCGTGCTAGCGCCGCTCTCGGCCCTTTCCGTACTTGGCTTTGCATTCGACTTGCTCAACGCCGTTCTGGGGCCCTTGCCGTACTCAGCTTCCTGTCGTTCTCGGCCTTCGCCGTTCCCGTCTTTCGCCGTTCATTTACAAATATGCAATACATAGCATAATATCAACAAATATTTAAACATATACCAAACATAAACAATAGGGCTACGCCCTGCAATTCAATCACATAGGGCCATGCCCTGTAATACAAAAAAAAGGGCTACGCCCTGCTCTATGGGTAGAACAATTTTCTTACCTGTGTCCCAAGGTTCTTGAGCACCGCAATCTCGAGCATAGTCCTCTAACCCAAGCCTCACTGAAACCTAGTCACAACGCATTCACAATAGACATCCATCAATCTATAATCCAATAAATAACTTCAGGATATAATTCTAGCCTCCAGGACCTTGGATTCTACCAATCCGGGTGGTAAAATCCTTCCCGAGCCTTAACTTTTGGGTTCCCGAGCCAAAAACCTTCAAACAACCAATATTTAGAATTTGGGTCGTGGCCCAGCCCTTAAGGGCCGCAGCGCGCTCAAGTCAGAGGCAAAATGCCTCAATATTGAGGGACACGGGCCGCGATGCACCTAGGCATATAGAGGCTTCCAGCCTCTTCGACACACACGGGCGCGGCACCTGAAGAAGCCTGAAACCCAGAAAATTACCATTTCCTATGCACATTTCTCCGATCCTAACCCAAAAATTCTCACTCCAAACTCCAATCAAACCCAGAACAAAGTTTGAATTCCTTATTCATATACCCCAGATATCACAGCAAATCCATAAACCCCACAATTAAACTTGAAATCCACTATCATGCAAGCCTAAGATTCTAACATAATTAAGAAAAATTCAACAGCTTAATTCAATTAAGAAGCTTACCTCTACACTTAAATCAGTTCCTGAACTGATTCCCTGAGCATTAAGCTTCCTAATCCTCCAATTCACCAGCCCAATTCTTCAAGGTTTCATCAAAATTATCAACACCATGAGAGAGGGAGAGAACCGAGAGATAGAAAGAGAAAGAGAGCTGGGGAATTCTCTTCTATTTTTGTCCTTTGCTTCACTCCAGAATATGCTAAAGGCTAAGGGTAATCCCAGCTGCTTAAGTCCCAAAATACATAAAACACCATTAAGCCTATCCTTAACCCTTTAATGCCACCAAGGGCATTTCTGCCAGTCGCCTAATCCCGGTAATTCCCCGAGTGTTCCCATAAATCCCCGTTTAATCCCAACATGTCCAAATAGTTACTAAACTAATACCTGTTACTCAATAAATTCCGAACACATATAACATTCCCAAAATATCCCTAGGCTCCTCACGAGCCGGGTATTTGACCTCGTTGTGACTTTCTAGCTAAACTGCTCCATAGGAACGTCTCAGATCGTGCATCAAAAATATATCACCACTCACTCGTGATATCAATCAAAATATACACAAATATTGCATTTATGCCCTCAATAGGCTAAAATTACAAATATGCCCCTAATAGTCAAATGGGGCCCACATGCATATTTAATTCACCTAAACATGCATTTCTACTCACATACTCATCAAATTCACATATTAACATAATTAAATCAATTATTGCCCTCCAAGCACGCTAATCAAGGCCCTAAGCCTTATTAGCAAATTTGGGATGCTACATCAATGACTCTGTACAAATTTTCAGGTGAAGGAACGACAGCCATTGGGACGATCGGACTGGTGGTTACGCTGGAAAAAGAGGCACAAACTGTTTCTAAAATACTTGAGTTCGTGGTAATTGATTGTCCAGCTGCGTATAACGCGATTTTGGGACGACCTGCGCTGATGACTTCTGAGGCCATCACCTCGATCCAACACCTAGCAATGAAGTTCGCCTCAAACTCGGGGATATGCATAGTAAGAGGAGACCAGCTCGCTGCCAGAGAATGCTACGACATTGCTATGAAGGGAAAATCACAACTCGGGCAGCAGGCGATGGTCATAGGTGAAGGATGTGAGGAGTCCCGGGTAATGGAAGTTGCCTGTGGGACGGAAGAACCTCGAGAAGGGGATGACAAGGTCGCCCAACGGGAAGACATTGATCCGCAAATAGGCAAAGATAAGTCTAAGCTCAAAGCAATAAAGAAGCTTGAGGAAATAAATATCGACGCAGGGGTACCTTCAAGATTTGTGAAAGTTGGAAAAAATCTTGAAGCCAAATGGAAGAAGAAGCTGGTCGAATTCTTGAGGAAGAACTAGGATGTCTTCGCCTGGTCACATGAGAATATGGTGGGAATAAGTCCGAGTGTAATATTTTATACTTTGAACTTGGACAAGAATGTGCCTACAAAGTTCCAAAAAAGAAGGCTTTTGGGGACAGTACGATCTGAAGCATTAGAAAAAGAAGTAGCTCGCCTACTTAAATGAGAATTTATCAGGGAAGCAAAACACCCGATCTGGGTTGCTAACCCCATGCTGGTCCCAAAGCAAAACGGGAAGTACAGAACTTGTATTGATTTCTCCGATCTCAACAAGGCTTATCCCAAGGACTGTTTACCACTACCAAGAATTGATCAGTTGGTAGATGCCACAGCCAGTCACGAGCTCATGTCTTTCATGGACGCGTATTCAGGATATAACCAGATTGCCATGAACCCTGCTGACCAAGAGCATACCATCTTCATGACTGAACATAACGTATATTGCTACAAAGTTATGTCATTCAGGCTGAAAAATGCTGGTGCTATATACCAACGGTTAGTCAACAAAATGTTCACTAACCAGATCGGGAGAAACATGGAGGTGTATGTCGATGATATGCTCATTAAATCAAAGACTGTTAATAACCATGTATCCGACCTGTAAGAATGTTTTGGCATATTGTGAAAATATGACATGAAGTTGAATCCCTAGAAGTTCACTTTCAGAGTTGTGTCGGGAAAGTTTCAAGGGTTTATAGTCAACACAAGGGGGATAGAGGCGAATCCAGAAAAAATCAGGTCGTTGCTAGAGATGCCTTTGCCTAGGTCGCGTAAGGAAGTACAAAGCCTAACTGGAAAGGTGGCAGCCTTAAACCGCTTCATTTCAAAATCCACTGATAAGTGTCTACCATTTTACAACTTGCTCAGAGGAAACAAGAAGTTTGAATGGACCGAAGAATGCGAACAAGCATTTTGCAACCTGAAAATGCATCTAGCTGAACCCCCAATATTATCAAAACTGACGTCCGAAGAATGTTTGTTTCTATATCTAGCCGTGACAAAAAATGAAGTCAGTTCTGTGTTAGTTCGAGAAGAAAATCGAGCACAAAAACCCGTATATTATGTAAGTCAGAGACTTCTCAGAGCTGAACCACGAGACCCGTTGATAGAAAAGCTTGTATTTTGACTCATTTTGGCTTCAAGGAAGCTCAGGCCATACTTCCAGTCACATTCTATTCACGTCTTAATCGACCAACCTTTAAGGCAAGTTTTGCAAAAACCTGAAACTTCAGGACGTCTATTAAAATGGGCCATTGAACTCAGTCAATTCGAGATATTATATATGCCATGGATAGTAATCAAGAGCCAAGCCCTTGCTGATTTTGTGGCCGAGTGCACAGGATTTCAAGACGAGCTGATAAGGGAACCAGTGCAGGAATTATGGAAAATCTTTGTTGATGGACTGTCTAATGAAAATGGATCGGGAGCTGGGATAATCTTAATCTTACCTGAAGGGCATCAATTCCATACAGCTCTCAGGTTCGAATTTGAAGCATCCAACAACGAGGCCGAGTACAAGGCCTTATTGGCAGGGCTAAGGGTGGCGAAAGAGCTAAAGGCAAAGGCTATCCAATGTTATAGTGATTCTCAGCTTGTAGTCAATCAGATAATGGGGGAATATTGAGCTCGTGGTATCAAGATGGTGGCGTACTTAGCTAAGGTTAAGGGCGAGTTGTCCAAGTTCGAGTTTAGCTTCGTTGAGCAAGTCCCCCGCGAGTAGAATTCCAACGCTGATGCTCTGGCTCGACTGGCTGCCACTAAAGAGGCAAATACACTAAATGTAGTTCCAGTGGAGTTCTTGGAAAGCCCGAGTACAATTGCAGAGATCGTTGAGGTCAGAATGATTGACATAAAACCAACCTAGATGACCCTCATAGTGGAATACCTCACAATCGGAAAGCTACCTGAAGATCGAAAGAACGCGAGAAAGCTACTTCCCAGTATGTTATGTGTTGACTGATGATTTATCCAATGACACAGAGTCCATAAAATGATAAATATTAATAAGCTAAATTCAATATCTTAACAACCCAAGGATTTATAGTGGTTCGGCCCCAGAAGTTGGTAATAACCTACTTCCATTTAGTGTTTTTATTGATGTATTATGAAACCTGCGACCAGCAAACTAGAGTTCATTGAGTTTAACAAGCTCCAAAAAGGGCTACAAAAGTTGTGTATAAAAAAGAACTAGTTCTCTCTGAATACAAATTATTGCGTATCTCCTTAAATGAGTCCCATGAATCTTATTTATAGGCTCAAGGATGCACATATGGGCCGTGTCTAATTTTGTTACAAGCATATTTTAATAATAACAGAAATCATAATCATTATACATAAATAGGGTCAAATATATTTAAAATATATGCCTTATAACTGTATTTGAACTCGGGTGTCGTTACTACGACCAGACCTGGTCGCATATGCCAGCACCTCTTCTGACATACTATTCATAATCTTTCTTGAATCCATCGAGCAACTTATATTTTGGTCACTGGTTGACCTGAATGTTATCACTAAATAGTCACATGCAACCCATGTGCTCACTGATTTTGCCACGTCAGCAAGTAAGCATTTTTCAGGGTAAACATTTGCCCCAAGTTTATTTTAATGTGATCAGCATTTAATAAACTTACTCAACCAACAATTCATCTGACATGTCAAGTCTGTCAGTACTTTTTCGAAAAATCAAGTAATTATGACTTTTATAGTTTCCCAGAAATGTTTTTGACGGTTATTGCGATTCCCCACACATCGAAACCCTACTCCCATCATTAAATTTTATTACTACCTCGAGCATAATAAATATAATCCCCCTTTACATTTTTCATTTCTTTACCCAAACCTTCTCTCTCATCAAAAACTCAAAAAAACCTTCAAGAAAACCCAGAGACTTTAGTGTAATTCGAGACGTCTTTGAGCAAATCCGAGCCAAACTTTCATGATTTCTTCTGCAATCCATACTCCATTTAAGTTTGCGAATCCATCCTCTTATTTTATTAGAAATTCTCGTATACTCTGGTCTTGATTCACAAGTTTCCGTAACTGGGTTTCTATTGTTCTTGAGAAATTTCTTGGGTGACCGGGTTTAGGCTAACATACAAAGAATAATGCAATGACCCAACTATTTCTAAGACATTGGATCATTAAAACTACTAGACATAACTACTATTTTGGGAAACATACATCATAAATAACATAACTTTATTTAAAACCCAAAATATTGTACCAATACAAAATAAGGTAAAAATGTGATATGGTATGGGATCCCATTGTTTATAAAACATAAAACATAAACTTTAATTGTTTAAATACTAAATGTGGAAATACAAAAATACATAAATAAAAAGACTTAAAAACAACGTCATCCTCGATTTTGATTGTCACGCAGTCCATTCAATCCATTCATCCTCAACACACAAGCCAAGCTGCCATGAATCTTTCTGCCTTCTATAATCATTTCCCTGCATTAAGCTAAAAATAAAGGAATGAGCCTAATGCCCACTAAGGAAAATCTATTAACAACATAAATCATAAACATAAGACTATATCATATACATATACTATAAAACATATGACTATAAAAACGTACATCATATAGGACTACAATATTAATGGCCATTAACTCATTAACATGGCATGTGATAAACCATCTAGGTCCTTTGTCTACTAATCGAGGTAGGTTAGATCATATGGTAGTGTTGACGCAGTTCTTCGCCAACAGGTAATTAAGAAAATAAGAGGAAGAGATTAGTGCTTAATAATGAACCGAAATTGATGAATGATCTTTTAATGGACTGGTGACACAAATACGTTTTTTAGGTGGTTTGAAGGTTAAAATCCTTCTACTCCACCAGCCAATATTATTGCTATATGCCTGATATTCTTTACAGGGTATTTCCTTACACAGTAGAATCCAACCCTTTGCAACTCCCAGGGTCTCCATATTTATAGGAGAGGGCACCTGGGAGTTGGTAAGAAGGTCATCCCGTGACCTTCTTACCTATCATGTCACTTCTGTGACATTCATGATTAATTCCTAAAACCCGACACATGAAGTGTGGTCTAATCAATAGGTAAGGGGGATAATGGGCTGCACGGCCCAACCCAATCGTGGGTGCCTGAATACGCACGTTCATGCTGCGTGTCTGAGAAGTCAGGGATATATCAGACACGTGATGTCTGACATATGCACGTTTACCTTGCGTGGTTGACTTTATAAAAGGTCATAGCCTCCAACTCTAGCTCGTACCACGAGCTGGATGCTTCCTCGACCTGTGGCCTTCACAGTCCAGACTCAGTCCTTAAGTAATCTTGGCGAACCCGTGGATACCCCGAGCTGACGAGGTAGGACCTGACGAAAACAGCTCCGATCACGGGGGATCCACGTGGCTGATATAATTTAGGCCGTATCTCAGCTCGCTAATAGCCCGTTGGAAAATCAGGGCGTACATTTGCCCCACAAGCCCCTGCTCGTGGTACACGACGTCGTGTAGGGCCACAGTAGGGGCTTTTAGGCTTCCCCATGAACTCTTCATATTCCACATTTTACGCAGGCGCCGAATACGTGGAACATCGTGGTTGGTGACGGTACGTCTTCCGAGAACCGCATTAAATGGCCTAGCCTATACTCAGCCGTCGTTTCGCCTTTCGAGTGGAGAGCCTTGGATCCCACATCAGGGCAATCCAACGGCCCTCCTCACGTGGCCTTTCACGTATATAAAAGGGGTGGCCACCTTACGCATGGGCCACCCGTTCATTTGAAATTTTTTAGAATTTTCCTTCTTCTTCTCTCTTCTTACCCTTAAAAAGCCCTCTTTTTCTCCCGGTTACCGTTTCCACTCCAAAAGTTCAGGTGCAAGGGCTCCCTTGAAGCTTTGGTATCAACTACTCCAACGAGGCCCCAACCCAGACGACACCTTCATCCTCTTCTCAACTAGAACACTCCGTAAGTCTCCTGACTGTGCATGTTTTGAATTTCTTTTTCACTGTAGCCTAGGTAAATAATTCCTGTAGCTGCATGCAAGGTTCCGTTGGTTTTTGTGGGTATGAAGGGAGAAAGCTTTTAGGTTAGGGTATCGCTTGTAGTAGAAAACCATTTAGGAGCGTGGTTTATAGGGTGCATTTTCTGGGGAAATTTTCTAGGTAGGATTTTTGATATGCTTGTTTAAAATATCCAGTACCTTGGGTGCAAAACCGGGTAGCTTAGGGGACACGCTTCACAGGAGGTTTTGCACCTCTTGCCTACTGAAATTTTCCTTCCAAGGCAAATTTCTCTCCTGACCCTCCTGACACACGAATTCCGAGTAATCGGGGATCTGTTGGGAGCACAGGCGTATGTTCATAGAACTGCGTGGTCTCACTCTACACGGGCTGAGATTACCTCAGCTCGTGCAAAGGAAACACCCCTTTTGATTCTCCCTTATGCTTAGGTCGCCTTTTCTGAAAATTTCTTCTTTGGTACACTAGGCGACCAGATGAGACCCAAGAAGAATGCTCCAAAAAGGATCGCAGGTAGCTCGTCCTCCCAACAATCCAAGGGAAAAGAGGTGATGACAGACTCCCCAATTCCTGTCTTCGGGCCGGCCATGGAGCAGGAGCTCGAGGTGGCGCCCGATGCTTTCTTCGAGGCCGAGAGGATCATCTCGAAGATCACTGACCAGGGGAAAGTGAATAAGATATTCCTTTCCCACAACATCGAACTGGGGAGGGGCGCTCTGATCGCCCGACCTCCCGCAGAAGGTGAGCGGAGTTGCGCGCCGCTCGACGAGGAGTTCGCGGCCTGGAGCGACGAGCACTTCAAGGCTGGGGCTTTTCTCCCGCTAGATCAATACTTCGCCGACTTCCTCAATTACGTGAGGCTGGCTCCTTTCCAGCTCCCCCAACTCCTATCATTTGTTGGCGGGGTTGAGATATCTGTTCTTGAAACAGGAGTGGGAGGTCCCCACTCCGGCAGATATCCTATATTTTTTCTGCCTCAAGGCCAGCCCGGAGCAGCGGGGGCGAGGCGACAGGTTCTATTACTTGACCCGGTTTCCAAATACGGCTGCGGTCATCGAGCTTCCCAGCCACCCCAATGACTTCAAAGACCAGTTCTTTATGTCCAAGGGGTTTCGCAACTGCGACCTGCACTACTTCAACCGTCCTCGTAAGTACCTTTCATCCTTAGCTCGTAAGTTAAGTATCGGTTAACTCCCCCCTATATCCATTTCTGACTTAGAATAATTCTGCAGCTATCTTCGCGAGGACAGAAAAATCTGTGATCCTCGGGAGCCAGTACGAGACACTGGCGGGCTTGCCCCCCAGTGAAAAGGACTATCGCCAGCTCGTGACAGACGAGACGATGCTGGCTTGCAAGCTGATCTCTCCAGGGCAAACTTTGAATATGAGGAGACCCTGGGAGCCTCCCCCAGCTCGCGAGATTAGGCCCATCCCCGAGGAGGAGGCCGCGGGGGGCGAGGACGACGAGGTGCCTCTCGTGAGGAGGAAGCGGGCGCTGGAGGTCGCCCAAAGAACAGACGAGGAGAGGATCCGGTCTGGAGCAGCTACAGGTCCCTCCGGCCAAGGTAACCCATATCTGTTTAGGAACTTAGATAGGGCCACTGCAGACCCCCGGCAAGCTAGGTTCAATCCCAAATAGCTTGTCCAACGCCATCGACCACAAGTTGCCTCTAGACTTCCTTGGCTTGCTCCTCCTCAGCCTTAAGCCTGAATTCCCTAAAGTTTCCATCCAATTCAACTTAAACACCATAGCTCAAAAACCAGAAACAGAAACTTAAGAACTCTAAAGTCTTACCTCAAGTGTTAGTGAATCCTTGCTTAACCTATGCCAATTCTCCAAACTTAGCTTAGAATTCTTGATGCTTAGTTTATCCCAGCTCTCCTCTGAGCTTTGCTCCAGAAATCCTCAAGAAACAGATGAAGGATATATAAACCGACCTAGAAAACTCTCTCTGTTTTTCTCTCTTTCTTTTCCCTTCCTTTTCCTTCTTTTCAGACTTCTACACCTCTCTACAAATCCCACTAACATAAAGTCTCAGTAATTCCCATATTTAGAAAACCAAATGACCTTAATGCCCTCCACTTTATTCCTAACCCTTTAATTCACTTAGGGCATTCTAGTCATTTTACCTCAATTCCCGCTAACTCCTCGAGTATCTCTAATATTTCCCGCTTAACTCCCGATACCTAACTAATCACCAATAATATTCCTCAATGTCAAAATAGACCCCAGTATACTCTCTAAATTCCAATTTATACCCCTGAGCACACCCCGAGCCGGGTATAAATCCCCACCATGACTTTTTCGCTACTTTGCTCACTAGGATCGTCTCGAGTCACAGATCACAGATATATCCACATAATAACGTGGTCTCGACAATTATCACATATATCAAAGCAGTTATGCCCATAATTGTCAAATTTACGATTATGCCCCTATAACCTAATCAGGGCCTACATGCATACTAATACACATATTCATGCATCTCAAATATTCAAATAATCATATAACAAGCTTTAAATCATAATCATGCATCTTAATCATTAAAACCAAACATAATTCCCATTATGCCCTCCAGACACACTAATCAAGGCCCTTAAGCCTTATTAGCAAATTTGGTTCGTTACAACTACTACTACTACCACTTCTATTACCACCACTACTATAACCACTACCACTACTACCACCACTACTACTACTACCACTACTACTACCACTACTACCAATACTACTACTACTACTACCACTACAACTACTACTACTACTACTACCACAACTACAACTACTACTACTACTACTACTACTACCACCACTACTTCCACCACTACAACTACTTCCACCACTACCACCACAACCACTACTATGACTACTTCCACAACCACCACCACTACTACTACTAATACTACCACTACCACTACTACTACTACTACTACCAAAACTACTATTACCACTACTACCACTACCACTACCTCCACTACGACTACTACTACCACTACCACTACTACTACAACCACCTCCACTACTTGTACTACAACTACCACTACGACTACTACTACCACGACTACTACTACTACCACTACTACTACTACTACCACTACTACCACGACAACTACAACTACCACGACTACCAATACAGCCACTTCTACCACTACTACTACTACCACTACTAATACCACCACCACCACTACTACTACTACTACCACCACAACTACTAC